>NC_134112.1:54400151-54703181 GCF_040939455.1 Microcebus murinus
AGAAAATGGGAGAATGACCCTGAAGGCATTTCAGAGATTGCTGTGGATGAAGGAGGCCTGATGTGGCTCAGGCACCAGCTCTGGAGGTACAAGCAGTAAACCTTGGCAGTGTACTTGTGGTGCTAATTCTGCCAGCACATAGAGTGAGTGGACTGTAGGACCATGGCGACCTCTACCTAGGTTTCAAAGGATGTATCAGACAGTCTGAGGGCCCAGCCAGCAACCTGCTACAGGGGCAGAGCTGCTGCAGAGAGTTCTCACTAGGACAGTGCCCAGTGAACATAGCTGTGGGGTCAGAGCCACCTCTGAGACTCCAGACCTGTAGAGCTTCTGAAATGTATCACCAGCCTGAGGGAGCTGCTGTTGAGTGAGTGGGGCTGACAACGACATAGGGCCAGCCTGCCTGAAGCCTTAGGGTCTCACCTTCCACTCTAGTGTGTCCAGAAGGTGGGTAATGGAGTCAAAGAGAATTATTCTCAAGACTTAGGATTTAGTGTTATCCAAACTGTTGGGTAATAGACTTGTTTGGGACCTGTTACTTCCTGCTTCTTTCCTGTATCTCCCTCTTGAAATAGGAATATCTTTCTTCTGCCTGACCAACCATTATATTTTGGAAGTAGGTTACGTGTTTGATTTTACAGGCTCATGGTTAGAGGGGAATTTATTTGCCTAAGGATAAATCATGCCTTCAGCTTCACCAATATCTGATCTAGATGGGACTCTGGACTTTGGAATTTTGAGATGGCACAAGAACAAGTTAAGATTTGGGGGCTATTGGGATGGAGTGAATGGATTTTGCATGTGAGAAGGACATGGATTTTGGGGGCCAGGAATGGAATGCTGTGGTTTGAATGTGTCCTCCAAAGTTCATGTGTTAAAAACTTGATCCCCAATATGGAGATATTTGGAGATGGGGACTAATGGGAGGTGCTTGGGTCATGGGCCACTATCCTCATGAATGGATTGATGCTGTTATCGCAGGGGTGAATTTGTTATCCTGGGAATGGCTTCCTTATAAAAGGACAAGTTCAATCTCATTTTGTTCACTTTCTTGCTCTCTCTTTGCCCTTCTACCATGTGATGCCTCCATCTTGTTATGATACATCGAGAAGGCATTCATCAGATGCCAGACCCTTGATCTTAGACTTAGCCTCCAGAACTGTGAGAAATACATTTCTGTTCATTATAAATTACCCAGTCTCAGGAATTCTGTTATGGCAGCACATAATGGACTGGGACATTCCCCATCCAATCTTGTCAAATTTTAATATGTGGCCATATTTGCTTTAAATATATTCATTATAAGTATGAGTATAAGTAAAGCACTTTGTATATTTCTTTTTGATTTTATTACCTTCACTCACTCCTCAGAGAAAACTACCACCCTAAATTTGGTATTTTTCACTCTATAATTTTATATACTCTTTTTATACATATATGCACTTATAAGCAATGTATAATACCACTTTGAATTTTAATCCATGATGATACATGTATATTTAGTTCATTCATCTTAACTGTTGGATAGGCTGATGTGTTGATGGATATTTTATAAATATAATTTATATATTTCTTGGAGATGAACATTTGGTTTGTTTTCAAATCCAATTAACTATTAACTTCTGTTTTTGTCCATTGATGTATTTTCTCTTGCTTTAGTTTATTCTCTCTTCTAGGGTTTGTCTCCTCTTTTAAAAAACTGTTTTTGCCATGATAACCTAACTTTGCAAATGTAAAAATAGTTTTTAAATTTCATTTTAATTTATCTAATATTGTTAAAATAGATTGGAATAGATTATATAGTTAGTTCACTTTCTCAAAATTAATAATTGCCTTTTTAACAATGGCAAAAAAATGGTTATAGGTCTGGGAAGATTGATAATGTTAACACTTTTACAAAATTATTACATTAAAGCTTTATCTATGATATTTACCTGTTGGTGGTATTTTTTTTTCAAAATAGCCAAACAATATTCCTAATGATCAGTTTTTAAATATCAATATAATAAAGTTTCCAGATTCCTTAGAAAGGTAGATTGTAATAGACATATTCAATTAGCATGCTTAACTAAGAAAATAAAACATGCCTTTTGGGTATGCAAATTAATAAATGTATAAGGTTTGCAAATAATAGATCTTATATTTTCTTCTACAAGAAACACTCTTCATCACTTAGAATAATTACAGAAGCTGCTATACAATGCACAATCAGACATAAATAATTATTCATTCTAAGTGATTAGAAAAATCATAATGAAATATGTCAAAGTTGAATTTACAAGGCATGTAAGAATTCTTCAACTGTAACAAAAACTTTCTTTCAGTTATTAAAGTACCAAATGCAATTCTTTGAATTTTTTCAGGTCTACTTGTTAGCTTGATTAAAATTACAATGTACTTTTGATTCTGAGTCACAAAAAGAAGTAGTGACATAATCTCCTTAGGAAAAAAGTGTGGGTTTATTTGAGTTTAAGCTTTTATCAGTGGAGCCACTTAGATGTCTACTCAGAAATGTTAGACTTCAGAATATCTCTGTAGAGAATGATCCGAAATAAACAAATTTGGAATTTTTTGGAGTGTAAGATAGGGTTGCCTCGTGATTGGCAAAGTTAATTTTGGAAGATTTATTCTTAGAAGCAACAGATTTCAGCCATTGCGGAATTGAAATGTCACAGTTTCTTGTGCCAAAAGTAAAACACATACCATTCAAAATATTCTTCCCTTCCACATATATTACTTAACTAGTGTCCATCAACTGCCAGTTAGTAGGCTTTGTCTGTATTAATAATTATGTTTTAAATCTAAAATTATATTTATGTACAGAGAATAGCTGTCTTGTGATTCTGAGAATTCTAAAGAAAATTTAAATAGGGTATTTAGTTTAACATTATATAAACACATGGATAATTTATCATTTTATATGAATTAACTAACGTCACTAAAATTTCTCAAGGAGGAGAGTAATTACCAAGTAACCAACAGGTTGAGTTAGGTTGTCAGTGGGTGTAATTTATACTATACCATATTTATTAAACCAAAGAGAGCTAAAAAAAATAAGACTTTTTTTTTTAAATTTAAGAAAGCAAAACAAATATTTTAACTAGATATAAAACAGGATCTTATAAGCAACAAATCAATATATTTTTCAATAAGAAATTTATCCAGTACATACTGATTGTTTGTTTACTCTATGAAAATTACTTTAGGAGACACAGTTTAAATTGTCATTATAATATAAAGTGAATGTTGCTATTCCAGTTTTACAGTTGAAATAGCTGATTGTCAGAGATTCAAGTAACTTGCTTGATATTACAAAGTGGCAGAGGTACAGCTCAAAATCAGAGGTTTCAGATTCCAAAGTCTCTATCTTTATTCCCCACACTAACCCAGGGTTCTATATAGTTGTGTTGGGGAAGGGGAAACGAAGTTACCTTGAATAGGTTTTTCAGAGCTTGTGCTTTTCCTTCCTCACCCTCAGTGATGCCCATGATTCTTATATTTGGCCATTTTACATAATCCCATATATCTTGTAGGCTTTGTTCATTCCTCTTGATTCTTCATTTTTTAGTTTTGAGTGCCTCAGTTAATTTGAAAAAATTGTCTTCTGCCTGGTCTGGTCTATGTTTAAAGCTTTCCGTTGTGTTTTGTATTTCCTTAAATTAATTTTTTCATTTCCAGAAATTTTATTTGGTTTATATTAATACATCTATCTTTTTAGTAAACTTTTCATTCATTTCCCGTATTGTTTTTCTAGTTTCTTTGAGTTGGTTTTCCTTTTTAGGTTGGATTTCATCAAGCTTCCTTACAATACATGTTTGGAATTCTTTATCTGTCCTTTCAATATTTTCATTTTGTTTGGGATTCTTTGATAGAGAGCTGGCATGCCCCTTTGGCAATGTCCTATCACTGTGATTTTCCCTACTTCTGGAGTTGTTGCACTGATTCCTTCTCATATGGAGCAGCTGTCACTTGTTATTTGGGGATTTTTTTTTTTTTTTTTTTTTTTTTTTTTTGCTTTGATGGGGCTTCTTTCCCACCTTCCACCACCACTCATATGTCTGTAGCATGTGTTGGGTAAGAATCTTTGACTTTGTTTGTGGGTACTTTGATGGGGTCTAAGTTCTGGATGGATTCCTTGGTTATAGATATCCTTAGTGTGGTGGTTTTCTCAGTTGCTAGAGTTTTGTAGGCTGTAGCAGTTGTGAGCCTTATGTGTTGGTAGATTCCCTGTCTCTCTTTGATGAGGGAGGTTGAGATCTTGAAATCTTTTCTCTTTCCCCTGTCCTGTGGTCTTCTAAACAGCATGTATTGCACTGGGATGCCCAGTTTAATCTCTGAGACAGTAAGTGTTTCTTATGGGTTAGAATCAGCTACATCATGTATGATTGAGTCAGTAAATCTTGCAAAGGGCTGTACAAATTGATCTCTCTGTCAGTAGGTGGTGCTTTCTGGAAGTCATAAGATACAGTGTTGTTTTGGGGACGTGTGACTGGCTCAAGCCTCTCAGGAGAAGCACTTGAATGACCTGAGCAGTGGGCGGGACTCTGGAGCTCCCAGGGGACTCTTCATTCTCTACCACAGCAGATGCTAGTGGAGCAGTGAGGCTAGGTAGGGCTGGGTTTGGTAAGCCTGCCCTCAGTCTCTACAAAGGCAGGCAAAAGAGCTGTCTCAGCAAGGGTGGAGGATCCACTCCAAGGCTTCTGGGAAAAGCTTCCAGGGAGGGGCTGAAGTGGCCCCACCCAGCCAGAAAGTCTGGTCGTGGTGGTGGGGGGCCTGTCTGAGATTCATATTCTGGCTGTCAGGAGCGGGTTTTGCTTTTCTCCCCTCTCCACTGCCCTGTGGTCTCCTCTTGGTGTCTGGCTGCAGGCAGGAGCTCAAACTACCTGAGCTCACCAGCAATGGTGCCATAGGCTGAGAGCTTCCCTGCCCAGGATCCTGCACAGGACAGAAAGTGTGGCTTTTCTGTGAGGAGAAGGGTACTCCACAAGTGTGCTGTGGCTGGGACCCACACTGTGTTCCTTTTTCAATTCTGCCCACACAGGTTCCCTGGCCTCCCGAGCTTAGTTCATAAATCTCATCTCTGTGCTCCTGATCGAGTTTTATAGTATTGTATCAGGCCTATGGACCTGTCCCCGGGTCCCTGAAGTTCAATTCCTGTCTGTGCCAGGAAGAAGCATGCTTGTCCTGAGCTGTCTATGGAGTGTCCAAGCAGATGTGACATCCCTTTGCTTCAGGGTGTGTCCTCCTCTGCTGGGGCAGTCAGGTGAGCAGCACTGGGGAGGGGCCACAGGCAGGGAGCTCAGGAGCCTGCTGACTTCCAGAGATGTGAGAGAAGAAGAAATAAAACTCCTCACCTACCCTTTCAGTTGGGCTCCAAGCCTCTCAAGGGTTGATCTCTGACAATAAGTTGTTTCTTTTTGTTCTGCTTTGCAACTTCTTCCTATGGAATCTCTGGTAGGTTCTGGGACTTTCCTCACAGAATTATACCCAATCTGTTTTTTTTCATCTAAAACTTTTCCTTCTTTCTGAGATAATCTGGCAGCTGATGTCTCTAGTCATCCTTCTTCCTTCCTCTCTACTAATTAATTTTAATAACTAGAAAAATCTCTTGTTTCTTAGTTTAGTAAAGAACCTTGAAAACAACTATAAATAAATGTTAAAATTCCATGTTTGTAAATGTTTCTGCAAATGACATATTTTGTTATATTCAAAAAGTTTATCGAAATATTTTATACTTTTAGTAAAAGGAGGATTCAAAACAAATGTTTAATTGAGGAGAACTTATATGTGTTTACACATCTCTCTGTGTTTTATTTTATCAGTTTAGACTAATTCCAATATTCAGAATATATGAATTTCTGATATGTGAATTAACTTTTATATACTTGTATTCTTTAGTTGAGCAACACTGTTGGTACAGTTTTTAGATATATATGATATATATATATGTTTATGTATCATTCTTTCCATTTTAAAGATGATAACACTGAGTTAGAAGACTATTAAATAAGGTGTACAAGTCACTCAACTAATAACTGTCAAGGCATGGGTTTAAATCCAACCATTCTGCTATACTAAGATAAATAAATTTCTGAAGTGCAAATGTGGAAAGAGTATAAACATGGGGTTTAAATCATAGCTCACTTTCTTTTGCAAGGTTTTTTGATTTGTCTCTCTTTGTATTAGTTTAATCATGAGCAAAAATGGAAATGCTAGGCAAATGTTTCAGAAGGAATAGTGTGAGGAACATGTTAATTACTTCAGGACAGCACTCTAAAACTTATGAAGTGTGAGTCATAGTCTTTCACATACAGTATTAATAATGTGTAAAATCTCAGAAGATAGAGTTAGGAAGTTCAATTTAAGATGTGTTAAATATCATTAGTTTTTTATTTTTTTTTAAAGTATCTATAATGAAAGTATTGTAAAGCCCCTCATTTAATGAAAGGACATGTCTTATTTATGGAGAGCAAAAGTTTATTTGTAGGTTTTATAACCAGGATCTAATAGACATTTATAAAACGCTCATTTAGCAACTAAAGAATCTACATTTTTTGAAGTGACAATGGAATATATTTCTAAGACATACCATATCATGAGTCATAAAACAAACTTCAACAGATTTAAAAGAACTTAATGCTATAGTGTGTTCTCCAGCCACATGGAAACAAACTAGCAATCAGTAGCAGAAAGATAACAGGAAAATCTCTAAACACTTGGAAACTAAACTACACACTACTCAGTAATACATGGATCAAAGAAAAAGCCCCAAAGGAAAATTTAAAATACATTAATAATAAATATGAAATATGAATAAATATGAAAATAAAACATATCAAAATTTGTGAGACACACCTAAACCAGTGCTGAGAGGAAAATTTATAGTACTAAATACGTACCTTAGAAAAGAGGATACGTATCATATCAATAATCTAGGTTCCTGCCTCAAGAATCTAAAAATATAGAACAAAATAAACCTAAAGCAAGCAGAATGAAAGAAATAATAAAGAGCAGGAATCAATGAAAAATAAAGAAAATCAATGAAACAAGGAGCTGGTTGTTTGAAAAATTCAATGTTGACAAATCCGTAGAAAGACAAAAAATAAAACACACAAATTATCAATATCAGTAGAGCATGTCAGTACATACCCTGTAGACACCAAAATGATAAGAAAATGTTACAAACAACTCTACACACATATTTGACAACATAGAATAGAATTAAATTGAATGGCTCTGTAACTATTACAAAAATTAAACTTGTAATTTTAAAATTCCCAAAAAATAAATCCCTGGGTCCAGATGATTTCACTGGAGAATTCTACTGAACATTTGAAGGAGAATTAACACCAATTTTATAAAGTCTTTTCCAGAAAATAGAAAAGGAAGGAGCACTTTCCAATTCATTTTGTGAAGTTAGCGTTACCCTGATACCAAAATAAAGCAAAGACAGTACAATAAAAGAAAAGTATAGATCAATATCCCTCATCAATATAGACACAAAAAGCATTTTAAAATATTAGCAAATAGAATTCAGCAATATATAAAAAGAATTAAACCTTCTGGAAAATAGTACAATGGTTTCTTTACAAACCAAACAGGTAACTACCATGTAACCCAGCAATTGCAGTCCAGGGCATTTACACTGGGAAAATGAAGACTTCTGTTCATACAAACATTTGTACACAATATTTACAGCAATGTTTTTTCCAAAATAGCCCCAACTAGAAACAACCCAGATGTCCTTTAATAGGTAAATGGTTAAACTGTGTACATCCATATCATAGAATACACAAAACAACCTGAATGAATCTCTAGAGAACTATACTGAATGAAAAGAGCCAGTTCCAAAAGGTTGTATACTATGTGATTCCATCTATATAACATTCTTGAAATGACAAATCATAGAAATAGAAAATATATTAGTGGTTGCCAAAGGTTAAGGAGATAGTGGGGGTGGGAGGGAAGTGAATATGTCTATAACTGGGCAACATAAAGAATCCTTTTGATGATGAAAATGTTTTGTATTTCATCTGAATCAATATCTATTCCTGGTTGTGATATTATACTGTAGTTTTATAAGATATCATTGGGAAAAAAATGGGTAAAGGATACATGGGATCTCTTTGTCTTATTCCTTATAATAATATTTGAATTTACAGTTATCTCAAAATAAAAAAAAATAAGTAAAAACAACCTAGGAAGTTTAAAAAAATCATGTATGGTAATTGATAAAATGACACAGTATGTTAGAAAAAAGTCATGTATGATAGATTCAAAATGCAAATATTTAAATTAGTTGATCTGGATTTTGCCTACTATTTTTATAGAATAATTTTTATAATTATTTTGGTTTTAGAAAATTTGAAATATAGAGCAATAATTTCTGTTAGATAAATGGTATAATATATATGCCAAATGAGTAGATATACTCATGAAGACAATGTTTACTATTTATTTGGAATATAAAAATATTTTACTATCTTTGGTTTCATACTGATAATATAGATTTTTTATTAAAATATGCAAGAATCTTTTTCTGTATTTCAATTGGTATTGGAGATTTAAAGAAGACACAAAATTTGGGATCTGTGGAATTTAGTATTTTCTAGGGAGTGAGTATTCTAATTTATGAATCTAGTGGTAGTGACTAATACAATGGACATGGTATTTTACTTTATGTCTTTCTGTTATTTCAATAACACCATTTGGTATCTGTTGAAATTTGCTTCATATATTTTTACTACGTTTAAGATTAGTCCTGATTCTATCAAATGGTTGAGGTCAGGACTTCTCCAAATTTAAATGAGTTTATAACAGAGCACCTAGAACTTTAGAAAAAGGTCTGAGGAGGTGCCCTAGATTTAGTTTTGATTCTGCCGGTAGATTTGGGAATTAACTTTTTGGGCTGTTCCCAGGCTAAGTGATAAACATGTAAATTCTATTTGATGTCATCCACATCCTTTCTTCCAGGCTCTCTTGTCCTTATTCCCATTGTCTGTTTTTGCCCAGCCATATGGGTCTTTACTCTCAAGTGGTTGCCAGTTCTGTGCTGTATGAATCAGGGTAATAGCTTAAGGTGTTTTGTCTTCCAGGGGATTCCAGTTTAGTAGAGAATCTCTTAAGACTGAAATGCTATTAAGACTCTAATGGCAGCATTTTGGATGATGAAGAGAACATTTTAGTCAGGAGGGCCCTGTGGGGTGCCTCACAAATCATATTGCATGGGTAACTGCCAACTCTAGAGCATCCTAAGTTATTCCTGGCTTAGTGAGTTCCACATATTGCATCAGAGTTTCCTAAGTTGAATTTTTAAAATTAATTCTCTGCTCTCCTTTCCTCATCCAAATGTAACATTTAATAGTCATATTTAATTTAAATATGGAACAGGTACATTTTTAATGAACTAGTGAGAAATACAAGAAATTTGGAAGTGAAACTTCCATACTATTTGTCTTCAAGTGATAGCTCCAGAAGTGAGTTTGTTTGTAGCATGTAGAAAGTCATATAAATAAGTAGATTTTTTGAGGCTTGTTTTCTTCACTAAACCAAAGGCACTTGTTTAATATGGCAGGTGATTAAAAACTCCATGATGAAATGTTTTTAAGAGGCTTGGTAATAAATTGATTAGTTTACTAGTATATATAAAAGATTACTTCTTACATGATTGAAACACATTTTTCTTGCAAACTCTGGCCTTTTCCAAAATGCAAAATCAATTGAACATTTACTATAGCAAATGTACAAAATCGATATCATTATGTGGGGGGAAAATGAAGAGAAGAAATCATGGTGCATTCCTTCTCAAGAGTGTTTAGCAAAACTCATAGTAATTGGCAGTTGATTAGAGGTTTTAGCTCTCGCAATCACTTTAGTCCTTACTAGTGAGATTACACCATTCTTATAAAGTAATTCTCAAAATCAGGATGTTATTTCTCCTAAGCCTTCATAGTAGGCAAAGTACTAGGGAAAAAGTCAATTTTCTTCAATTGCCTAGAAAGAATATGATTCTATTTTACTCAGCTCTTTTTGTCTCATCAATCCTTTGATATACTTTCAAATGAGTGTTGTTTGCCATTCTAATATTCATTTGACAAGTATTTTCTAGCTTTCAGACATGGACGAGCATTAAAGAGATGAATATCCTATTCTTTTTTTATCCCTTCATTCCACAAATAATTATTTAAGGGTAAGGACTACATATGTATACATATATACTTGAATTCTTGTTCAGTGATTAGAAGAGAGGCAAGGTTCTATATTTTTAAAAAATCTGACTATTAGAAACTAAAAATAGATTGTTTGGATCAGCATACTTCAATGATCATTAAAACATCATATAGACAAGGGATTTACATTATCTACAGACTGTTTCTCTAATTGATACAAAAAAAGGACTCTGTACATAAGTTTATTCTTCAGACACTAAAATCTGTAACATTTTGTGGCCTCATCAGTAGTCAAAAGGAAGTACCCCTGGCACAGAATGGGGACAATGAAAGGAGGGTACAATATTTTGCATTTACCATAGGATTAAGGCAGCTATATTTAATTTTAAAAATGGAATTTTACTCATATTATACTAAATGTTCTAGTTTCAAGTTTATAAAAAATCTGATAATTTAAAAAATAGCTTTCAGAATATTCTACTTTTAAAATAAAAATGGGAGTAATAGTCAATTGGTAGTTTCTCTTGCTTCATCTGGAAACTTGTGTTTTTCCTTTGTACTCATTACAGGGATTTGTGTGTTATTGAATCATAGGATTTGAGATCTGGGAAACGACCTAAATGAAAGACAAATTAATTTAATAGTGAGGAAGTAGAGACTCATGGAGTTAAATTGTCATGTGGTTTACATAGATTATTCGGGACTTTTGATTTGGAGCTTTTTTAAATTTTGTGTGTGAATATATCATGTTTATTGTTGGTTGAAAACTTTTTGGAAAGCAGTCATTCCAGTAACTACCTAATCGGTGAATTATTGGAGGGCACTTAAATTTTTGGAAGGACAAATAAATGTCACCTTTCATTTACTTTTTTGTTTTCTAGATTTCTAGCTATATGAACTACATTTTGAAGTTTTTATGTCTTTGGGTATGTCAATCAATAAATAACATTAGTTTATATAGGTAGTAAGTATCTATGGCTTTATTAGTGAAAGATAAAATTGTCAACTTCTACTTACATTCTATGTTAATTTGGGAAAATTATTTGTAAATTTTACACGAACACAAACTACTGGATATTCATGAACTGAAAGAAGTACTGATTTTAGAGTGAAGTCTCCTTACCCTACAGACTTGACAGACATAAAGTAGGTGATTCAGGAGGCCAGGGAGACTTGGGGACAAGCCAGGGTAGATGACAGACATGTTGTGGTACTGTGGCCTCATGTTTTGCCTCAGTGACCTGCAGTCATTAGTGCTGAAGCTGTCTGACCTGCCTGCCTTTCCACCTTCCCCTGCCGGTGGTTATTGCACTGTTTTTTTATTTTTTTTTAATGTCTTTGCAAACATTTTTTTTTTATTTTGGCATATTATGGGGGTACAGATTTTAAGGTTTCAATAAATGCCCTTTCCCCCCTCCCCCCACAAATCTGAGTTTCCAGCATGACCATCCCCCAGATGGTGCACATCTCACTCATTATGTATGTATATACCCGCCCCCCTCCCCTTCCCCCTGCCCAATACCCTATTACTGTAGTACCTATGTGTCCACTTAGGTGCTACTCAGTTAATACCAGTTTGCTGGTGAATATATGTGTGCACTGATTTTTATAATGAACCATATCGAATCTTTCTTTCAAGTAGGTAGGAGCATAAATTAAATATTTAATAGAAAGTTTGATATATACGACTGTTGTGGTTAGCAAAGATTGCATGGCAGACAATAAGTGGGGAGGATTACCTATAATAGTATGTGGTTGGAGACTGCACCAAGGGAGCTATTCTGGAGAGGTGATAGCTGAACCAAGTTCAGAGGAATTAATTGGCATTTCTCCAAAGGAAGGGAGAAGTGTGTATTTCAGGCAGGTAAAAAAAATGTACCAAGTTCTAGAGGCACAAGAGAGCACAATATATTCTAAAATAGGAAACCATTTAGAAAAACTGGAGAAGGATTGTCAGGGTGTTAAAGTTCAGAGAGAGAAAGCTGGTGAGATAGAACAAGTCACTTTAAGAAGGGAAAAGTGGAATTCATACAATTCAGAAGGCTAAGCACTTCTAAATTTCTCCACTCTGAATACGTAATGTAAAATAAAAATAATAATAACCTTTAATTAAAACATAAAGCATCTATATAAAAAATATATGTGTGTGTTTATATATACCAAAATGAGAATAGCTTCTTTCCAGACTTCATTGTAGAATTTTAGAGAACTTACTCAAAGCTGAACTTGACTCATTTTTTCTCATATACTTGGTCTCCCGGTGAGTCATACAATTCTGTTGAAGGGGGTTATAAATCATAAGACGGATTTTGGGTTTTATCCTGAAGGAATTGGACTGATACTGAAGGATTTTTCATAAGGGATTTTTGTGATCACTTTTGATTTTTCAAAAGATTATCTTGTCAACATTGTGGAGAATAGCCCAGAAAAGATTGAGATGAGATAAGGAGAGGTCTAGAGAAGGAGATAACATTATACTTTCTCTGTGTTAAGTGAGGACATCTCAACCGAGGAAGCATCAGTGAAGGTGAGAATGAGAAAAGGGACCTAAGAAGTATTCACGAAGCAAGAGTGGCAGAATGTACTGGCCAATGAAATACTGCAGGTGAGAGAGGGGGCGGGGCCACAGTGAGGTCTATGTGCAGTGTGGAAGGAAGATGATGAATCAGAGAGCACTTGTGCAATACACTGGCAGATTAACCCACTGGCACTTGGATGTACCAGTCTACTGACATAGATATGGAAACATCGAGAACTGAAACAATGAAGTAGATGAGATGTAAGTTAAAGATAAAGAGGATCATTTCTCCCAGTTCATCATTGCGGCTTCCAAGACATTGAGAACTGGTCTGAGCAGCCATTTGTTTTCTAACTCTGACCCAGTTCCTGGCTCCCAGATGAACACAGTGTTGCCATGTGTTTGCCATGGCTGCAAAGCCCTCACATCTAGTGTGGGGCAGCTCTTTCCTCACCCTCCTCCTCTCCTTCAGCCTTTCATCTCCCTAAATTCCTGCTTTTGTTGGGATATACCTGACAAATGCCATAGGTTGTGATTCATAAAAACATATTAGTTGGCATTTCACTATCAATAAATTTGAAACTAACAATTTGGGAATACGGGAAGTGATTCCTGGTGAGCAATTGGTTCATGGTAGGAAAATCGAGAGATTGTTCATTATGTACATTTAAAAGAAGCTATTTGTGGAATTACATTTTGTTTAATATAAAAATATCCCACTCTCTTTTATAGATTACATTTTCATATGATATTTAGAATAGGCCTCAGAATAAAATTTTAAATCAGTTCAGCAGTTTATAATGCAGTTAAACATAAAATGTCCTAGAATTCATGAAAATCTTTTCATGAAGTTGTGATGACCATAAATGATTTTTAAAAGTCTACAGTAGCTATAAATTACATCAGAACTATATTAAGCAAATATATTTTCAAGCATACTATGTAATTTAATAGATGTCAATCCTTAATATATTTTAGTTTGATTTCTTACATGTTTTTTAGATTTTCTAAGTTTAATAACATTTACTTTTTTCTTATTGTAATGGAATTTTATACTTAAAATAGAACATTTGAAAAATACAAATACAAAAGGAATAAAGAAGGAATAAAGGAATAAAGAAAAATGATAAAAATTCACTTATATTAAAACCTGTAGATAAATAAAATTATTCTTTTTATACCTAACTAAGATATATATGTACTTTTCCTAAGCTACTAAATTTTCATTAGGAACATAATTTTAAACAGCTTAACAATTCACTTTATTTAACCTTGCCTGTGTATCTGTTGGACATTTATATCTTTGATAAATTATTACTATTATAAATAAGATTTTGATGAGCAACTTTGAAAATGTTGCTTTTAAGTATCTCTTAATTTGCTAAAGGTAAATTCCTACATGCAGTATTAGTGTATCAAAGTATTTGAAAATATGTCTGTTGATACATATTGTCAAATTTCTTTTTGTCGAGGTTATGCCAAAATATTCTGAAATATGTTCTCAAGGCCAGATTAATGTGTTATGATAATTGTTCTCTTGAATAATATAAGAAAAAAAGTTCTTTGCTATTTATATCAAAAGTAGTCAGGTATTAATATAAGCCTCTATCTTGGCTTTTTTCAACTTGGCATGGTTATACCTGCCATTGTCAATAAGGAGGTTTTTTTACCCTTTTGTTTAATATGTAGAGAAATCGTTAGTGTTAAAGTAGCAATTGTCAGATTTAGTGTGTCTTGACACCAATTATTTCATTATTATTTGAAATCATATTGTTTTACCCTCTAAATCAGGCGTCCGCAAACTATGGTCTGAGGGCCACATGTGGGTGTTTTTGCCTATTTGTTTTTTTATTTCAAAATAAGATATGTGCAGTGTACATAGGAATCTTTTCATAGTTTTTTTAAACTATAGTCTGACCCTCCAATGGTCTGAGGGACAGTGAACTGGCCCCCTATTTAAAAAGTTTGAGGACCCCTGCTGTAAATGGTTTCTCCATCAAGTCACATTTGGCAAATGTATTTACGTCAAAACTCATCATTAATACCACTTGAATGAAATTTTGTCTAGGCCACAGTGCTGCAGAAAAGTACACAGAATTATCTATTTATTATTTGCATTAGCATATAGTATAAAAGAAATGTGGGTTAAAGTAGAGTTTTAAAAAAGTGTTCTCAGTTTGATGAGAAGATTGGCTCTCCTTTAGTCATTTTTTTAAAAATAAACAATTCTTCAAATATTAGAACTGAAAACATGATAACATTCCTGTTAGTGGATATTCATCCAGTAACTATTTACCAAGTGCTTCTTCTTGGCATTATGAAATGTGAACACAAAATCATTAAAATAAGGGAGACTGAGCATGCCACACCATTTAGGTCACTCTGAGGTGTGTGGTAAGAATGTGGGCTACCGTGGGAGACAGTCTGGCTTGGAAACATGACAAGTTTTTACCAGTTGTGTGACATTGGACCACGTACTTAATGTGCCTCAATTTCTTCTTGTAAAATTATCTTCACAGTAGTTCCTAAATCATGCAATAACAGCAGTTAATGGTCTTAGCACAACATTTGATGCATAGCAAATACTAGATCAATATTACCTACTACTTAGTTCAGAGATAAACTGCAATTATTCAACACATTTCTTTCCACAAGTTGCTTTTCTCTTGAAATGGCACACATTTCAGGGCTATAAAGGGAGTAATATAGCAACTTGGCTCATGTAAAGTTGAGCTGTGTGAATTTTGCACTATTATAAGTGTATATTTTTATGATCTTTGAACCAACCGTGGTAAGCATATAAGGAAGACAAGTTGATTTTCTTTCCTCTTCTTGGCCCAAATTATTCTAGACATGATTTTGTTTCACATGTATATTATAATGAATTATAGTCAAAGAGGGATTTCTGCTTGGGTCTCTGAAATCCCATTTAGTGTTTGCAACTGTAAATATGGGTTCGATAGGTAACTAGGTAAATCTCTGTGTTATCAACGCAAGTGGAATTATAGTTGGAGGTTTGAAACCAGTCAATACCTGTTCCTAGTGCTAATTGAAAATATGCTACTGTACAAAATGGATCAAGAACATGTGTATAAATTTCTTAAAATATCTTCAATTGTTTTTTAAAGTGTGTGCATGTGAAAGAGAGAGACAATATTCTGGAAAACAAAAATGAAAATAAAGTAACTGCAATTTATAGGGTACATTGAAATTAACAGAAGTATTTTGCTATAGTTAACAATATAATAACATTTATTCTCTTGGAAAAATACATTTTAATTCTGGCTAGCTATAGAATCTAGCCTTTAATTATTAATGAATATTAAGTACCATCATGTCCTAGCCATCATACAGGCAGAATGAGACATGCTTTTAAGTTGGGAATTTCAATTAAAAGTTAATGTAAAGGTAGTTTTGAATGAAATTATTATTTCATTTGTATCGAATTATTTCATTTGTATTTGGATACAATCTTTTGTTAAATAACTTCAAACAGTTTCTGTACCCTGGAACCTTAAAACAGTAATTTTAAGATATTAATTTATAGCTATTCTGGTTTCCTTCTAAGGTGCTTTCACACTACCTTCAATTCAAATTCCAAATTTCATAAATATAAACAAAAGCAAAGCTTATAGAATTCATCCTAGTATCAACTCACAAAATTAAGAATATCGTCACATATGAATTCCTTTCACTGAGAGATGGTTTGGCATTGTGTATTCTCAGGACCTGTTGTGCACAAAGATGAACATTTGGAAGAGTTTCTCTTCATTATTCCCACTGTTTTTCCACCCTCTTCTTTCCTCTAGGAAAGAAGGAGCTGCTCTGAATTGTTTCCTACACGGAGGGTGCTATTTTGTCAATCCTGCCCTTCTTCTTTTCACAACTAGCTCTCAGGAAGAGATTTAAATATTATGTCCACCTACTTTTATTCTTACAAATCACAAATGCAACTTAAATATATTAGATACTTCTGAAGGTCTTTTTTTTTTGTTTATAGGAGAGAGATTTGTATCAAAGAAATGTATCACTAGCAGTGGAATTTCAAGAATCTGTTCCAATGGTTAGGAATTTATTTGAGAGGGTAGAGTCAGCACAAGTACAGTCTGAAATCATGACAGAGAATTGAATTTCGACTTTTTCTATATGTAGAATTAGGGCACATACTTTTTGCCATTTTTTAAAACCTGTTCACTAATAGGAAACAGATGGACTAATTTTCCATCTGCTTAGAATGTGGGATCCAGCAGTTTAAAAGTTGATTATAATTTATCCATGGAACTAAGGAGTGTTTTTTTTTATCATCTTGGGAATAATCAGTGAGCCCTCAAAAGTAAAGGTTAATAAAAGGAGAAGGAAAACAGATTGTCTAGATTAATTTTGGATATATTTTGTAATATAGAAGACCTCCACTTATAATATTTAATTTTTTGCTCAATATAAAAATAAACCTTCAAAAATACAAACAGCTAAAATTTCACATCCATAATTAATATTTCTGTTGTATTGACTACTTTATACATTTAATAAAGTTGTAATCATATTAAATTTTGTATGTTGCTTTTTAAACATATTTATTTTCCATATTAACAAAATGTTTAAGCATTATAGTAGTCATATAATATTTTATCATTTACTTGTAACATAATTTACTTAAACATTACAGTATTTTCTATTTAAGTTACTTCTAATAAGATGAACATATTTCTCAGTAAGCATTTGTTTTTACTTTTAACATCTTTGACATTGACCACATCAATCATCTGGGATTTATTTTGTGGATAGGATGTAAAATAAGTCTCTAAAGTAAGTTTTTTGGAAATAGTTGACTTATCAATATTTATTATTAAATATTAATAACAGTATTCTTCCCCACTGATTGATGAGAATCCGTTATCATACCCAAAACACATCAATCTTCTTGATGTTGTTTCTAGATACTGTTTTTTTGTGAGGTTGAAAGTTCTTCATAACAGTTTTTAAATAATGTAATTTTATATACTTTATAGCTCAAAGAACTAGCCTCCCCACATAATTCTTTCTTTTCCAAATTTTCATGACTATTTTTCCTGCTTATTTTTTTACATATACTTTTTTCCAAGTTCTAAGCAAGTGGGATTTTTGTTATATTATAATTGGATTAAATCTATAAATTAATTTTGAAAGATTAAATTCTTTATATTACTATGACTTCTCATCAAGGGTTATCCATTTAGCTTTTTCTTTAATATAAAGCAAAATAATTTTCATTTATGTTCTACATATGAAGCATCTCTAAAATATATATAAATATTATTAGAAGTTAAAAATAAAATGGTTTATTAGTATTGAAAGTGTCTATTGCATGTTTAATTGATGATTGCCCTTATATAGGAATTGTTTTATTGTTGATGATTTAAAAAACATATATATAACGATATAGTATAGAAGATGTATAAGATAGATGGAGAAAAATTCCTTAGGAAATTATTCACCTAAAACAATCAGTATTAATTTTTAATCCCTTTTGATCGTTCTCTTATATAAACAGAAAGTATAATTTCTTGATCCTGTTTAATGGTAACATATATATAAAATTAATAATTTTGACAGTCCTTTTGTTAAAAGATTTAGTTTTTAATCATTTACAATCAGAAAATATTTAATAAGATCATAGTTCTATATATTATATGGTATCAAAAAATAACTTTTTTTGTGAACTTAAAATCTAGTTTATAGAATCAGTTATGCAATATAAATAATATATTCATGATATAGAGTATAGGTTTCAGAAAACAATAAATGAAATAAAAAATAATTTTAACCAATCTGTGACTGGTTCAGATATCTACACATTCAACCCTTTGTAGTTCTAAATTTTCTGTGATTGTATGACAGACATAATACCACAGGAAATTGATAATTTAAGCCAATTTCAGTATTTTTTAAAATATAGTATAATATATACAGGTTGGATTTATTTAAAAAGAATTGAATAAGATGTGAGTTTTAAGGTATCATCAGGTTTAAATTTTTCAAATTTTTATTTTCTTCATTTTCAGGTATTTGAATATATTCTGTTTTCCATTTTTATTCAGATAATTTTCACCATGCTGTTATGATGTTGAGGCTTTTTAGAGTTTACCATGTAGACTATCTAAACTCATTCAGTTGTTAAGTTCATCTTTACATTGTCAAATACATGGTTAAATTTCTGCATGAAATACAGGTACATTAATTTTCTTCTCACTAATTATAAAATCTGTATTTGTTCATAAGAGTAATTTGAAAACACTGATTTCTTGTGGGCCCTAATCATGTAGTACAAATTTTATTTGGATGTTTATATGTACATGTGTGATTTTAGTTCAAATGAATATAAAATTGCTGGAAATGTATCAATTTATTTCCTATTTTGTTAAATTATCGTTTTAAATTTTGAAAGCAAAAGTCAATATAATGAAAATGCTCTAGTCCCCTCCTTATCCGTAGTTTCACTTTTTGCATTTCAGTTACCCATAGTCAACTGAAGTCTGAAAGCAGGTGAGGTGCAGTACACTAAGGTATTTGAGACAGAGAGAGAGAGAGAGAAAGGAGAGAGAGAGAGAGATATCACATTTACATAATTTTTATTACAGTATATTATTTTAATTGTCCTATTTTATTATTGTTAATTTCTTACTGTTCCCAGTTGATAAATTCAATTTTGTAGATATGTATGTATAGGAAAAAAAATAGTATATATAGGATTCAGTACTATCCAGTCTCAGGCATCCACCTGGGCGTCTGAGAATATATCCCCTACAGATAAGTGGGAACTATTGTAATCCAATGTATTAAATTAAGATATGTTTCCAAGGATAATTCAGGAAAACATCTAAAAATATGTTGCCTAATATTTGTTTTACCCTTATTAAAGATATAACTTGTATAAATGTAGCAAGAATGATGAATTGAGTAAGAAGCTAGGACTTATAACATTAGAGAGAGCATTTCAAATAACATAGGAAAATAAACTTTAAAATTAGCCTTCATGATGGACAGTTTGGGTTTCATCTGTATAGTAATGTATTTTGACGGCAAAATAAGCATCGCTTAATTCATTAAGTGTAGAAATAATCCTCTCATAATCATATAATTTTATCTAGACTGAGTGTGTACTGAATAGCATGTTATATACCTGCTGAGAAACAGTCATAGCCACCAACAAAAAATGTGTATAAACATAGACTGTGGGCATAATTTCCAAGTGTGAGGCCTCCAGAGACAAGTTAGGTTTTTTTTGTTGTTGTTTTGTTTTTTTTAATTCACACAAAACCACATTTAGAAAAGGTGAAAACTGGAAATCAGGGGGAAGTACTGAAAAAGGAGTTTTTTCTTCTTCTTCTTCCTCCTCAATGGTTCTAGCAGAGTTATTTCTGCCTCTTGAATAACAGGAAGGCAAAACGAGAGCTGATTATTCATCACCACTCCTATTTTTATTTCAGTTGACCCGGTTTAGAAATAGGAATACAAATAATTTCTGGCTTATTTTTATAGGCCTTACTTCAGTTTTCACGCTGGTTTTAAGTTAATGAGTAGTTAACAATTCTGTTGAATATATTGCTATAGCTGTACTGGTGTTCTTATGATGTTACTACATCGAATTTTTAGATATATCCCTAATTTTAATGCCATCACTCAATATATGTGGCTTCGTTAGCAACATTATAGCAAATGGTAATGGAAAATAATGATGTTTGGAAAGTTATTCACTTTACATTTGTATATTAATCTTGCCTTTGCTGTCTTGGATATAGAGAATTCTGATGAGAATCGTTCAACAACTTGCTTTCTCTAAGCATCACTTATGTATAGTTTTTACGATAATCATTTGTTTTAAATTAGCTGAATTCATAAGCTTATATCTTTACTGTAATGGTACTAATTTATAGATGCCCAGTTCTGCAAAATAGGTTTATATTAACAATTAATGCTAGCAACACATGGCGTGTATTCAAAAATGATTATTTAGCCAGATAGGATCATTCTACACAAAGTATGAGGAAAAGTATACTTTCATGTGTCATAAAATATACTTCTCTTTTAGGTGCATCTTCACCATGTTTTGTTCAAAAAATAGGGCAGTAAAGGTTGACCTGGGCTATTTTGGGAATAAATAAGAGCTGCCTCAGAGCTACAAGACTAAACTATTTGAAAATAACTCCTTGAAAGTAAGGCTTGAGTGCTTTTGGAATCTAGCAAATCTCTTAGCTAAATGCCATCATTTTGATGTTTTAATAATGTATGTTTGCTGATCATGGGATGACAGTGATAAGTACAGTTTCCATTTATCTGGTTATATTTGAGAAATTAATGATTTATTTCTCTTCATAGCCATTATTAGGAGGCATCTGAGAGACTTAAGAGCTTAGAGGGTAGGGCAGAGCTTTTTTCTATACTCTGAGTGCTGGAAATGGCTCTGCATGGACTACTTTAAAATGCAATCATTGACCTTGAATTGACCTCTGACTGCCTCTTCTGTCCTGCATGCCTCCATCAGTTGCTGTGAGGATTTGGATATTTCCCACTAAGGCCCTACATTTTTAGACTTACCTGTTTTAACTTGAACATTTCTCTTTGATGGATCTCATGACTTTCTTTTTGTGACTTCCTTCAGATAAATCTTCTTTTTAGATGTTTATTAGTTGACTTTCTATGAAAAAAAATAATCCATTTGTGGAACAGACTAATTCCGTTCTCTTGATAGATTCCATGAGAACTGGGATCTTCCCAAATCAGAATACAGCAGGAAAAACTTCTCCTGGCACTAACGAATAAGTGTGCTTCTCATCTGACTGAAACTTTTCTTGACCAGTTTGTCTTGATTACTAAAAGAACGTGTTCATTCCTTAAGCATTTTTATTTGTAGTTAGAATTATTGATTATTTTCATTTTTAAAACTTGGCATGAAATCTGGCAGAAGCTGGTTCCAGCCTCCATACTTTATTGTTTCATAGTGAAAACACTTAAAAAGTCTAACAATAATGACAAAAACAATAATAACAACAATGACAAAAAGCAGTCAGGGATCAGACCAGAGAAGGAGGCCATGTTTAGAAGAGAAAAGTTAGGAAGCATTCATGAATTTATGGTGGCCTTTTGGGAATTGAATATTATTATTAATGACTAAGAGCCAGCCTTTTCTCCTTCTTCCCTTGCCCTGCTTCAGTCACACAAGCTGGAAGAGAATTGATCTCTCTATAGTAGTAGGGACAAGGGAAAGTAGTAAAAATTATTAAAGTGTATTAATAGTAGCCTCTTTAATGTGATAGCAAATGGTTATTTTTTGTCATTCTCTACATACGAGCTTCTATAAAATGGCTTCCTATAGGCAGAATATAATCATATTTTGGTCTAAAAAATGAATAATAGGAATTTTTAAAGCTTAGCAGTTTCACATATAAATACTATCATGCATATATACATATATCAATGTATTTTCAACTTAAAATTTATATTGTGTTTTTAAATTGTCTAAAGCAGGGTATTATATTCTAAATATAAGAACAGTGTTCAAAAAACCTTGAAAGTAATCATGTTAGATTTATACTTATGTTTACTATTCTACATGTATACCTCTTTCTATATATATAATAGACACAGATTCAAGAGCTGATTATTGGATTGCTCCTTTACCATAGAAGGTCACATGTTCACCAGAAAATTATTGTTCATTGATGAACAGAGGATTAGAAAGATTAGAGAAGTTTGTTTTTTATTTGCCTTTTTGTGTATTTGTTTTTGGCCAGAGGAAAATAACATTGAACAGAAAACAAATATTTTACATGAAGGTTTTAAGAAATGAACTAACCATTTTTTTTAAAGATTGCTGTTTGAATCAACTGCATGGGAAGAATGAGTTATGATTAAATAATGACTTATAGGCATTTGTGAATTGGTATAGGAAACTTATGAAAAGTATTTGTTTTAGAAAAGCCCAAGAAACTGGTTTGTAGAAATGGTGTAAAGAGGCATGCTGAGGCAATACAGTCTTAGAGAGTCAATAAATGCCAAGCATTACTAAACATCAATTTTTAACTCTTAATATTTATAATAAAATCACATTTTGATGTAGTCTAAAAGATCTAAGAGTGAAACAAACTTTTTCTATTTAAAGTTATTTAACACTCTTTTCTTAACACATTAAGTTATCTTTCATTTCTGCCTCCTATTTTCTGGTAAAATATGAAAGATATAGCAAAGAAAAATCCCTTGAACATATCATATGTGTTTATTTAGAATACTTAAATTAATTAGGCTTTTTATGTGTTAACATTTATAATTATTAAAAATTTCCTAATTAAAGCAAAAGGATGTGTGTATGTATATGTGTGTATGTATGTATGTGTGTGTGTGTTTCCCAAATTTAACTTGGCAATACTCAGAGAACATCACTGTGATCACTGTGACATATTATTTTGATATACTGGTTTTTAAAAAGTAGTAAAAAGCTAATGATTATTACAAAGTTACATACTGTTTGGATCTTATCAATCTTAGTGTCATTTAATTTACTTTGGACAGAAACAGCCTTTGTCGTATTTTAGAACTTATGGATATTTGCTGTTTATTATCTTTTCTGTAGTCATTTTATATATAAAAATGTGTATAATGCAGTTTGGAGTTCAAGCTTCTTTTGGGTGAAAGTGTAAAACAAAAGATTAACTGGTCTAGGGGGGACCTGTTAAAATTGAGGGAAGACCTGATGTCATTGAGGCCTTCAGAAATGGATCAACTATGTGGTAGTTTCATTGGATCCTCACCCTAGTCTATCAGAAGTTTAGCCCTTAAAAACTCTGATTTTTATTCCAGAAAATGTCTTGATACTATTTAGCCCTTGAACTTAGTGATATTTCAATTTTTACATGTCTCTTTTACTTTTTTTTTTTTTTTTTTTTTTTTTTTGAGACAGAGTCTTGCTTGTTGCCCAGGCTAGAGTGAGTGCCATGGCATCAGCCTAGCTCACAGCAACCTCAAACTCCTGGGCTCAAGCAATCCTTCTGCCTCAGCCTCCCGAGTAGCTGGGACTACAGGCATGCGCCACCATGCCCGGCTAATTTTATATATATATTAGTTGGCCAATTAATTTCTTTCTATTTATAGTAGAGACGGGGTCTTGTTCTTGCTCAGGCTGGTTTCGAACTCCTGACCTCGAGCAATCCGCCCGCCTCAGCCTCCCAGAGTGCTAGGATTACAGGCGTGAGCCACCGCGCCCGGCGTCTCTTTTACTTTTAATGGTAACAAATGAATGTTGATTTGATTTTTTCAAAATAATCTCTTCCCAAGCAAGTATATTTTGTTAAATACATTATGATTTTGGCAGCATTTCCAGTGGGCTCAACGTACTAACTTGGTGGCATGATCAATGAGAAGTTTCAGATGTACTTTTTTCAACTGTTCATTGGATTGATTTTATCTTTCAACTAGGGAGCACTTAGATTTTTTCCCCTTACATTCCTTTAGGAGATATATTGTGATTACTACCTTATTAAAGTGACTCAGTAGTGATTTGATTATAGTTAATGTCATAAAACCTGAAGGAATTATTCTTTTGTTAAGGGTGCATTTCCTTTCTTGTTTTTTTTTCCTGTGAATATACAAATGGTAAAGGCCAAAGTATCCTGAAGGGTGTGTTGCATATAGTTTTGGGATCAAGAATATTCTCTTTCCCCAAATAGATGTGGTTGGTTGGTTGGTTGGTTGTTTTTGAAGTATTACCTTTTGTTAGTTGTTTTATGATTTTCAAATATCTAGTGACATTTCTTCTAATTTCTCCACATTGGCCTCTACCACTGAGCACTTAAATAGAAAGGAGTTGATATTAATATATCATTGTTATTGCTAAATAAAGTTTCCCCGTGTAAAAGCCTCCTTTAGGAGATTTTAATTGCTGGTGTATCAGTAGACACTGTGTTGTGTTCTTTGACACTTATTCTAGGTGTTAGAGGTGTCCATTCATCTTATCTGGTCATCTTATCTTGCACATGCTTACATGTAATTGGGTTGTACTAGATTTCTGCCAAAGGTAATTTTATCTCATAAATGTTCAGTAGTCTTTTGTTTGATAGTTCTAGAATCACTTGTTGGTTAGTGAAATTCCCTTTGTATATATGATTCTAAATTTTGTATATTCAGAGGGTCAGTTTTTACCTGTGAAACAAGTCTTGGTGTCCAGATGTCTGTTAGGAACTCTCTCTTTCTGTCTCTGTGTCTCCTTATCTTTCTCACCCTCTCCTGGCCTGAATGAACTTTGTAATAAAAAAGTAATGAATGTATTGCACGTATTATATAGTAGAACTATAACAAGGATATAATGGGAAAATTATTTTAATAATAAGTTGTTTTGAAATTCTTTATGATTTCTTTGTAATTATAAAGTGCTAACCTAGACATATACTAGAAAGATAGGTCATTTATCTAGAATGATAATGTGTTTATATTTAATACTATGCTGAATTAATTTCCTACATTTAATGCACCCCAAATGGTGTTGATATTTAACAATAGAACATTTAGAAACAAATATCTAAATGGAATTTATTTTGATTACTCATAGTCCTTTTTATCTATAATCTCCACATATAATTTGACTACATGATCATTATTTCAATAAATCATTTTTTATTATTGAAATTAAATGTTTTAAAGAATTTTCTTTATTTAAAAATAAAACTCAGTTTCAGCTTTCCATATTCTAATATCAAAGCATCTGTAGTTGCATTCCAGTATTACTATGTACTTCTAGGGAATTTTAGAATTAATATGTTTCACTAAATTTTTACAACAAAGTAACATGATAAATACAGGGTAGCAGCTTTGTTTGCCTTAAAAATGTTCTTCCTTGGTGGTTGAATAGGACAAAAGCTAAATACAAGGCATAATTTATATTTCTCATCCAATGCAGGATTTTGTTTGTTTTTTATTGATTTTTTTTGTTTACATTTTTATCTCTTCTACAAGGCAGTGGACTCTTGAAAGCAGAAAATATTAATCTCTTTTCTCAACTCAACATCTAACACATAAAATTTGCTCAATAAATTCTTATTAGAATGATTCATAATTCACTGTGGGAAAATATTTATTACATATTATGAGACTTTTAGTTTATAATTTCAATATAAATGCAATTTTAACTAATTTATGAGATATTCAAAAGTTTGGACCAATTGATATTATCTCAGATTTTAAAATATTGTCCCATATACCATGGAGACCAGAGGTGAGAATGACATTGTCCCTGTATCCAAACTAACACTGGATGAAGAGGCTGTAGGCAGGGACACTAAATTGAACCCTTAGCCAATGTCTAGATGAGTAGCAATAAAGATCAGAAATAGTATGGTGGAAATGGAAATTTCAAGGTAATAGACTAGAGGGAGACAAGAAAAACTCAAATTAATTTTGCAGCTTATTTGATGTTGGATATAAAGGAAAGGAAAGAGTCAAGAATTATGGATTTTCAAGTAAGATAATAGAGAATTATAAGGTCCTCTTCAGGGAAAGCAGATAATGGCTATATAGATAGAGATTCATTAGTTTAAATAAATTTGAGTTTGAGGCATCAGCAAGTGGGAAAATGTACAGATACAGACCAATACCGAAATGTTTGCAACTCAGGAGACATTGAAAATCTGGATATCAGATTTAAGTCATAAAATATTATAACTAAACAAGAACTACTACCAAACTTCATTTGGCTGCTGAATAAAGTGACTCCTTGGAAAATAGTATAATAAAGCCAATGTCTCAGAAATAATGACAAAGTGAAGACTGGAATCTTCATCTCTTTTCTCAACTCATTTTTCTCAGTTTCTCACATATAATTGAAGATACAGGAATATATATGTAATATTTTTGGCTAAGAGTACAATATAAGAAGAGGCCAGGAACTAATCCACCTATTTTAGAAATAAAAGAAAGAAAAAGAATACTATTAATAGAAATAATGGATAATATTATCAAAATCAAGAAAGGACTTTTTCATTCTAATTTTCTAATTTTTTTAGGCTCTGGCAGTTGTATGAAGTGTTATCTTTATTTTAAATAGGCAAGCTTCTATTATGAAATATGTGTTCTTCATAAAGTATTTCAGTGCTTCCCATCTTTGAAATTTTCTCATGACATCTAAGAGAATGATCAACGCTGAGATCTGAGATCATGTACATTTTTCTTGCAAAGCACTGTTGATAGAGACCACCACAACAAAATCACAACAATACAACCTTTATCATGTAATTATTGTAAGAATCTAGGGAGTCATAATAAATGGTTAGGTTTTTTTTAGAAAAGTTCTCTTCAATTTATATTAAGCTATTTTAATCAACAAAATATGACAAAATTAACCTAAACTATGGAATTTGAATAGCACAATCTGTTAGATTTACATATTCAGCAGAGGATAAGTGGATTTTCCTCCATGTGAACAATACTTGGTGTTTAATAGCTCTTCTCAATATTACAGGTAGATCTCAGGTAGGATTGTATTCTAAAGCCAGGTATATGTAATTGTTGCGAGTTTCCTTATAAAGTATTTTCTTCATTTATTGCTCTGTCAGTAACATGAACAGTAAAGATCATTATATTCTTCAAGGATTTATTTGGAAGTTCATTCAAAAGGAGAAAAACATATAGTTTTAATTTTTATTCTTCCTCACTCTCACCCACAGAAAGCTTTTTTTTTCATTAGTTGTAGTTGAGAGATTCCTTATGTATTAGTAGTGACAGTACTTGATTATTGTTTAATTAAAGAGCACTGTTCTCTTATCTGTCTTGACTGAAGAAAGACAGAGAAAGACAGAGGGAGAGGAACAGAGAAAGTAAAATCAAATAATGACTTGGTATTGTGAAATGTGCCATTGTTTTATGACTTAAAGAGTGATCCACTTAAAAACATTTATCAAATCTCTTTTTCTAAGCTGATAGAGGGTTGCAGGTGCAAGACATACATTTTTTAAAAAATATCCAAAAGATCTCTCAATTAAACTACCATTACATGGAAAGAAAATAGTATTGTACATAAGAAGATGTAACTATTGTCACATTTAAGACACTTTTTTAAAACTTTAAAGTCTTTAATTCTTTGACTTACATTACTAGATATGTTTATAAAGGGATAGAAGTTTTGGCAAATGGAATGTGTATCTACACACAAATATACAGATATGTATATGTACATACATATATCTATGTGTGTATAATGTGTATTTCTTTAAAGTAAATATAGGTATTTGCCAAAACATCATATCTTTTTATTTTACATTTTTTTTAATTTGAAAAATTTAGGGGGTAAAGTATTTTTTCTTATGTGGATAAATTATATCATGCTGAAGTCAGGGCTTTCAGTGTACCCATCACCAAAATAGTGTACATAATATACTCGATAGGTAGATTTTTGTCCCTCACTCCCACTCTCATCCTCCCCCCTTCTTAGTTTCTGATGTCCATTACTGCTCTTTATGACCATATATATCCTTTATTGGCTCCCATTTATAAGTGAGAACATGTGGTATCTTTTTTTTCATTCATAATATACTTCACTTAGGATAATAGTCTCCAGTTTTATCCAAGTTGCTGCAAAGATGCTATCTCATTCTTTTTAAAGGCTGCGTAGTACTCCCTGGTGTATGTATATATACCATGTTTTCTTTATCTACTCATCAGTTGATGGGTAATTTAAATAGTTTCATTGAAAATTAAATTAAAACATATAGGTTAGCATAATGATACTTATATTTATACACCAGAGTCATCCGATAGATACATAGAATGAATATTATTAAATATTTATGATTAAGTATTATTAAAATTTATTAGAAAAGCTGAGTTTGAACAATTTATAAATAAAGAGACTGAAAGCTTGTGTCCCATGTGGAAATGGCTGTGTCAAAGACAACTCCTGAATTCTAAGTTTTCTGATCTGATTCCATCACCATTTTTTTGGATCAGTTTTTGTTGTCAGTGTGTATATTAGTTGTCCATTTTGGCATAACAAATTTCCTCGAAATTTACAGCATAGAAGAATAAGTATTTATTACTTCACACAGTTTATAAGGGTCAGGAATTTAAGAGCATGGTAGTTTTTGCTCCAGGTCTCTTGTGAGGTTGCAGTCAAGCTGTTGGTCTTGGCTATAGTCTCTGAAAATTATTTCGGGCTAGAGGTTCTATTTCCATGCTCACTTACATTACTGTTGCCATGAGGCTCAAGTTCCTTACCACGTGGGATTCTCCATTGAGCTGCTCCCAATAAAGTTTTCCCCAGAGAGTGATTGCAGAGCGAGTGAGAGAGAACCCAAGATGTAAGCCACACTCTTTTTATAACCTAGACTCTGAAGTTCTATCCCATCAAATCTGCAGTGTCCTGTTCTTAGAAGTGAGTCCCTAAATTCGGCCCACACTCAAGGGGATGGCAATTGAACTTTACCTTTTGTGGGAAGAAGTATCAAAGAATTGGTCAACATATCTTTAAAACCATCTTTGAGTGTGTACCTTTCCTCTTCCTCCTTGGGTCTCTTTTCACTGCTATGGTTGTTTTCTATTTTCTGTTCTTTAGTCTTACTTTTTTTTGAAAATCTTCAAAGTATGTGGTGAAAAGCTAAGAATATAAAGAATGATGATAGTGATGATGATGATCATGCATATTTATATATTCAGATATTTATTAAAAGCTTACTATATCCCAGTCACTGAAATAGACACTTTACATTCATTATGTTAATCTGCACAACAATCCTATGAAATATGTAGATATTCATTTTCCTTTTTTAGATGAAGAAACTAGAACTCAGAAGTTAAGTAACTTGCCTAAGGGTGAATAATTTATAAGTGACAGCTTTAGAATCTAAACTCATGCTGCATATCTAAAAAATATATATGTATAGGAAATGTATATATATATATACATATATATATATATAACTAGGTTTTTTAAAAAGTTTATATGAAATTCTGAATTTATAAATATTTTTTGAATTTTTATAAATTTTAAAATATTTAATTGTCAAAAAAAGATTATTTTCAAGGAATACAATGTGATGATTTGAAATCTGAATACATTGTGTAATATTTACCACAATCAAATTATAATTGACCCTTGAACAATAAGGATTTGAACTTCATAGATCCACTTTGGGTTTTTTTTTCAGCCAAATGCAGATAGAAAATATAGTATTTGCAGGATGTGAAACCCATGTATTATATGCAGGTTCCATAGGGCTAACTATGAGACTTGAGAATACATAGATTTTTGTATGGGCAAGGGTCTGGGACCAATTCCCCCACCCCCAAGTATACTGATGGGTGACTGTAATTAATGCATTTATCCCCTCCTATGCTATACATTAAATCCCAAGAATTTGTTCCTCTTACAACTGAAAGTTTGTACCATTTTATCAAAATCTCTTTTCCCCTACGTCCCAGCCCTTGGAAACTACTATATGACTGTCTGTTTGACTTTTTAAAATTCCACATATAAGTGAGATTATACAGTATTTGTCTTTCTGTGCCTGCCTTATTTCACTTAGCATAATGTCCTCCAGGATCATCCATATTGTTGCAAATAGCAAGATTTTCTTCTTATTTTATGGCTGAATAATATTCCACTCAGTGTCGTGTGTGTGTGTGTGTGTGTGTGTGTGTGTGTGTGTGTTGGGGGTGCATGTATGTATTCTTTATCCCCTTTTAATTGTGGGAATATTATCCACATCTTTATCCATTCATCCATCCATTCAACCATCAGTGGTACTTATATTGTTTCCATATCTTCACTATTGTGAATAATGCTGCAATGAACATGGCTTTGTAGATATCTCTTTAAGGTACTGATTTCATTTCCTTTGAATATATACCCAGGAGTGGGATTGCTGTACCATGTGGTACTGAAACATTCATACTGTTTTCTATAATAGCCATACCAATTTATATTCCCACCAACAGTGTGCAAGGGTTCCATTTTCTTCATGCCATCACTAAAATTTGTTATCTCTTATCTTTTTAATAGTAACCTTTCTAACAGGCACAAAATGATATTTCATTGTGGTTTTGATTTGAATTTTTCTGACGATTGGTGAGGTTGAGCATCATTTCATATACCTGTTAGCCATTTGTATTTCTTCTTTGCAAGAATGTCTATTCACATGCTTTGTCCATTTTTTTTTTTTTTTTTTTTTTTTTTTTGAGACAGAGTCTCGGTTTGTTGTCCAGGCTAGAGTGAGTGCCGTGGCGTCAGCCTAGCTCACAGCAACCTCAAACTCCTGGGCTCGAGCAATCCTTCTGCCTCAGCCTCCCGAGTAGCTGGGACTACAGGCATGCGCCACCATGCCCGGCTAATTTTTTTTAATATATATATCAGTTGGCCAATTAATTTCTTTCTATTTATAGTAGAGACGGGGTCTCGCTCTTGCTCAGGCTGGTTTTGAACTCCTGACCTTGAGCAATCCGCCCGCCTCGGCCTCCCAAGAGCTAGGATTACAGGCGTGAGCCACCGCGCCCGGCCGCTTTGTCCATTTTTTAATTGGGTTATTTGGGTTTTGTTTTGTTTTTATTTTTGTTATGGAATTGTGTGAGTTCCTTATGTATTTTGGATATTAATCCTTTATACATGGTTTGTAAATAAGCTTGCAATTTTTAAAGAATATATATTTTATCAAATATTAGTGTTTTTCTCAACTTACCCTTTAAACATGGTCTAATTAAGATACTGCAGATTCTCATTAATATCTTTCCTTTCTTTTTCTTAATTTTAATTTTTTTATTTTAGTGAATTTTGGGGGTACAAGAGTTAAGGTTACGTATATTGCCCATGCCCCCCTCCCCCCTCGAGTCAGAGCTTCAAGCGTGTCCATCCCCCAAACGTTGCACATCCTACTCATTGGGTTTATATATACCCATCCCCTCTTCCTTCCTCCCACCTACCCGACACCCGATAAATGTTATTCCTATATGTCCACTTAGGTGCTGATCTGTTAATACCAATTTGCTGGTGAGTACATGTGGTGCTTGTTTTTTCATTCTTGAGATACTGTATCTTTCCTTTCTTATTACCTTGTTGTCTAGAATTCTTGCATGTCAGGCCAATTTCTTCATCTGCAAAGGCCTAATATTAGGAAGAAATTTTTACTTTGCTTGAATGTGTATAATATCTTGAAACTTGGCTGACTTTTATTATTAATATAAGATTTTGGCTTTATATATTGCCCAATATTATTAAAAGGAGAAATATCTGTAGCTTTTATATACATCTATCTCTTTAAAATTACTGCCTCTTATTATATTATCTGTTAAAACAATAACAGCAAAGAAACTTAGGAGAATGTAAACAAAAAAACTAATTTCACTGAAACATGGAAGGAAAAACACTCCTTGGTTTCAGATTTGCTCCCAAAGTAATGTACAAAGGTGTACCCCAGAAGTATTCCTTATAAGTTTTGCATATTGGTTTGTGTGACCTTTCTTTGCACAGGAAGGATTTGTCGTATGAATCTTTAATCTAAGTGTGATACACCAATTTCCTATTGAATGGCCTCAGACCACAAGGAAAGGTACAGAGATGGTGTTTGTTACTTAGAATAGAAAACATAACAAAACAAATCATGTTAAACAAGGAAAGTTATGGCTCTTTAATAGCTAACACAAAACAAGATAGGCTGAACAGAGAAGGGCTGTGGAAGACAGACCATTTGGCACAATAGATAGTGTTCAGCTTGTGTGACAGAGGTCCCTGTACTGAGGGTTTCCACTCTGGCTTTAGCCAGGGAACTCAGTGATAAAGAACCGCTTGCCACTCTACGCTTTATTATAATAACTAGCTCAAAAGGTGTGCCTATAGACAAGAAAGAAAATCTCTTGCAGAGAGGAAAAAATAATTTAAACTCCTTGATTTAAAATGTGTTTTGAAGAGTCTTTCAAGCAATCAACTTAATTAATATAAATAAATAGATATTTCAGACACCCTTTGAAATCTCAATAAATTATGAGTGGGAAGCCAAGAGAAGGAAGCTGCTAGAGTGGGAAAGCTGGCCACTGTACTGGCTATGCCTGTACATAATGAAGTATCTTGGGGATCGGATCTAAGCCTTCATGTTTCATATGTACCTTATGCATATAGCCTGAAGGTAATTTTATGTAATATTTTTGATAATTCTGTGCATAAAACAAAGTTTGTGTTAAGTAATGATATGTGAAATTTTCTACTTGTGGCATCACGTTGGCACTGAAAAATTTTTGGATATGGTAGCATTTGGATTTCAGATTAAGGATTCTCTATTTGTATTGTGATTTTATAATACAGAATACTCATTTATCTCATACGTGAAGAATAGTGATCCATCCCAAATTTTATATTTAAGGGGGCCTAGATGATTTTCATTTTCCTTCTGCCCAATCAAACGTTCCTCAGAGCTGATTTTAGTGAGGATCTTGACAGAACACTTTATATAACTGAAAATGTGCATTTGGTTATTTATCAAAAATAATATAAGTTCAACAGATATTTAAATCATCTATACTCACTAGAAACCTGATGTACTTAAAGGTATAGGTGTTAGAATGCAAGAAAAGAAAAAAATATGAAAATTATCCTAAAGTTAACTTTCTAGAAAAGAAAAATCAATTAAAATAGGATGTGAAAATACACATGGGCAAAGTCCTAGTGTCTTTGGAACTAAGCCTTTTTCCACAACTTTTTATAGACATGTGGGTGTGTACATGTACATATGTGTATGTATAATGTTTTCTTCAATGAGCAAGTATTTCAAGTTCTATTATAGAGTTGGGTGAACAAAATGACCATAAAAATGGAGAAAATTGTATGGTAGACATAGCAGATAAAAAATGCTGAGAGTGAGGGCTAGAAGTTAATATAATCAATATAATAAATGTTATATATGTAACAAATCAGATCTGTATTAATAAGTTTTGACTAGTGACTCTTAAAAGGTTTTAAATTTTCAAAAATTAATTGTTTGATCTATAGAGCTAGAAATCACTGGGTTAGCAACAACTTTTCATAGAAGAGGACCTGTGAGAACTAGAACATTGTGTTTACTAAACAGAATTTAAACTCGTGAAGGAGGGATCAGAGATCATCAGAAGAAAATGTAAGTGCTAAAACAACACTCCCTCTACTAGTTCTGTCTCAGAAACATGAACACAGCAGGCAGGATGTATTTAAGAAAATAGAATCTTTTATCAGAGTCTACTGAAGATATAATGGGAAAAAAGCCACAAGATTATCCAATTAACCTTTTATAACCATTGTTAGAGATAACTGCTTATGGCCAGATTTCATCATAACTACTGACCTGTTTTCAACACAATTCAACTATAACCACAAGATGTTCTGATTTTCATATATTTGTCCATTTATCTGAGGCACAGGAAAGGCAAATGAAAGCTTTACTATTTTTATTTTTCTTTCTGATGTATAATAGAAACAATTACAATTGTTACTTCTGGCTAAATTTATCTCTATTTCATTATATCTTTATATTTATCTGAAATAATATATTATTCTTTAAAACAAAGTTTACTTGAAAAAATATTTTATGAAATATTTGGTGCTCTTTTTGGAATCTTTAACATATAATTTAAAGCCTAGGGAATAGTTACCATTTTTTTCCCTCTTTTAGCAGCATTTCAGAAAAGAAAGTATTGTCTTGAGAACTTTCAAACCAAATGAAAACAAATTTCCTCAACAATGAAATAGTTTAGTGAATAAAATCTTTTTAGTTCTTTTTCTCTTTTAAGTAAAATAAAGTTTAACCCCTCAAACACACACAAAATTATGTGTTTAATTTTCTTGAAATATTAGGAACTTTAAAAAAGTTTTTATTTAAGTAATTATTAAATTATAAAAGAAAATTACTTAAGAAAAAAAAATATTAGTTAATAAAAAGCCATACAGATAAAGCAGAAGAATAACTATAGTAATAAGATTATGTAGAAAAGGTTTATAGAAATTAAGCAGAAGAATAAAAAAAGAGCAAATATAGAAGAATGTACCGAGATGACTATGGCTACAAGCGGGCTATTCCCCATGGAAGGGGAGAGCAATCAACAAGTTTTTAAATACTTGAGGAGGAGTATGTGTCTGGAAATTTGAAGACTGAAGTGCTATGAGTAGTTTATTTCCACTTAGTCTCTTTCTCGGAACCAAAGGCTTGTAAAGATTATTAACCTGAGGTACTTTAAGCAAAATAATTCTAGTGAAGGAAATGAAATGTGTGAGATGCTGGAGAGGAAGGCAATAATAGTCTCTGTTTCCAGCAGAATCTATCTCCTACCTTCAAAGTTACTGTTCACTTTAGGGAAAAAATGTGATTTTTAAAGGGGAGACTACTTGGAAATTATATTTTTTATTCTTTTCCTATCATTTCAACATCTCTCTGAGGGAGCATGAATGTCCATGGCTCTAGCAAAGACAGATAAAGTCATACATTTCTTATTGTACCCACAGATCTTTACTGAGTACCTCTGTCCTTTCAGAGACACATTAACTGAAAGTTTGCCTCTATTTTGTCCTTTTGTCCCCATCCCATGGAATTTTGCAGCTTCGTCTATGTAAAGCAGAACTCTGATCAATGAACAATGACAAAGTACTCTTTGGTGAACATTGGTTATTTTCCAGGCACCACGCTTGTATTCAAATAGTGTACAAACACTATTTTCTTTAATCATAATAGCAACTATAAATTTTTAGATGCTGTGCTCATTGTGAGCTGGTACTTAAGCTATGCTGCATCCTCAAAGAGAATCCAAAATTTGTAGCCTGCCATTCATGATGCTCCTTGCTTTGTTCCATCTATTGTTTTATTAATTTTTACCCTTTTATTTCCTGTGTTATGTTTTTGTTAGACTATTCACTCCTCCTAAAAGATTAATATATAATGTGTTTTCCTACACATATTTCTTCTTTCTGTTCCTATGATATTATATCTCATTCCCCCAAATATAATTACTATACTAAATCTTTCTTGAGTCTCTCTTACAATATATGTAAGTATTTATTTTCCTGTGGTTATTGCATCTTTATTCTATAATTTGGCTAGAAATTGTTTCATAGAGGCAACCCTTTCAGGAATAGGTGTATTCAGTTCCATATAAAGGTGAACCATTCTTAACCATTCTTATTATAGGAGCTTGCCCATGGAAGAAATGTTAATAGGTTTGCATTGAATTAGAGCCTGCTCTCTGCAAAGCACTTTACTCATGTAAGACACTATCTTATATGCTGCAAAGAACACAAGAGAATATAAGGCAAAGTCCATGTCTTTAAATAATTTATATTTTCTCAATAAGGCGAATGCATACAGTATAGTCAAATAGCCAAATGTTCAGAGTATTAAAGGACATTTTATAAGTACAAAAATAAAATAAATGTTTAAGAACTTTAAAGGAGAGGGACATCATGATAACTGGGTGGCCTGAGATGACTTGATGGAAGGAGCAGAACCTGAGGTCAGCCTGAAAGATAAATCACATGTGAATAGGTACAGAATAGTATTAATAGCATTCCAAATGGCAGGAAAAGTACAATGGAGACTGATCTGTTTACAGGTGCTTCTTGACTTATGATGGAGTTACATCCTGATAAATCCATCATAAGTTGAAAATAGTATGTCAAAATGCATTTAACATTTCAACCTACCAAATATCATAGCTTAGCTTAGCCTACCTTGCTTAAATATTCAGAACACTTACAGTAGGCTACATTTGGGCAAAATCTTCTAACACAAACCGTTTTTTTATAATAAAGTGTTGGATGTCTCATGTAACTTATTGAATACTGTACTGAAAGTGAAAAACAGAGTGGTTGTATGGGCTCGAATACAGTTTCTACTGAATGTGTATCATTTTCACACCATTGTAAAGTCAAAATATCATAAATTGAACCACTGTAAATTGGAGACCATCTGTATTTTCAGGGATGAAAAAAAAAAGAGCAGATTTGATTTCTAAGTTGAAGCACTTGGATTTAGCTTCATGGGTAATGGGCACTAGTCCAGGTTGTTCATTTACATGGGAAGACAATACAGTAGTGGTTATATTTGGAGTCAGATGCCTGGCTTTACCTTAAGAAACTTCCTTGGTATCTCTTTCATACAATTTCTTCCTCTGAAAAATAGAAATAATGAGTTCAACTAGATTGTTGCAAGGTTTAAATTACAAAATGCATATAAAGTAGTTAGAAAAGAATCTGAAAAATGACACTCAAATAATATGAAAATATCAGCTTCCACTAGGAATTTAGGAATATTAAGCTAGCAGTTGCTTATGTGAAAATTTGGAATAGTAGTAGCTTTAGACAGAAAATCCAGGTAAATATTAGAAAACTAATGCATGATATGGAATTGTGTGACATGGTTCTTAACAATAGTGCCAGGAGAATGAAAATGAATGGAAATGCATCAAAAACTACCAACCAGTTGGTTATAGTGAATGGAGGTGATGGGAGGTGTCAAGGAACTATAATGTTTTCAACTTGAACAATAGAAAATATGATTATTTATTTAGTTTGCTTTTTTAATAGGTTTTTTGTTTTGTTTTGTGGCAGAGTCTCACTGTGTTGCCAGGGCTAGAGTGCCATGAGCTTAGCTTACAGCAACCTCAAACTCCTGGACTCAAGCAATCCTTCTGCCTCAGCCTCCCGAGTAGCTGGGACTACAGGCATGCACCACCATGCCCAGCTAATTTTTTCTGTATATTTAGTTGTTCAACTAATTTCTTTATATTTTTAATAGAGATGGGGTCTCACTTAGGCTGGTCTTGAATGCTTGACCTGGAGCGATCCTCCCGCCTTGGCCTCCCGGAGTGCTAAGATTACAGATGTGAGCCACCACGCCCGGCCCCGGCCTCTTTTTTAACAGTTTTTTTAACACTGGTTTAAACAGAGAGTTGAATTCAAGTTGAGTTTAAGACAGTTGATGCTGAGTAGGGTGGTACTAAAACTAGTGCATGCCTCACGCATAGGAGTCACTCAATGAATGTCTGCTGTTGAGGAGCAGAACAAGTGAGGTTCTCTGCAAGGCTATTATTGATTTTATTGAAATGAGGATTATTCTAAGACTCACATATTATTTATATACAACTGAGGAATCTTATTATAAAAGAAAGTTAAGGAAATCTATATAAACTCTGATTTTTATGATCTTAAATGCAAAATTCTTATTCAGATTCAAATAACGATCTCCTCCTTTATTATGGGGTTAGATATGATTTGCCTTTTACCTAGGGAAATATTGACTGCTGTATTTCAGAATATTTTTATTTTACCCATGACTTAGCATATCAGTAAGGCAAACATTACTTTGTAGTAGTAGCATTGGTTCTCCATAATCCTATCATTATCTCAGTTAGGTGAGAACTTTGAAATCAGATCCATTTGCAGATACAATTGTTTATATTTTGTATTTCATTAAGATATTCTTCCAAGAGGTCCTGTGATGAGCTCTGTAAAATAAAATCCTTGTTTGACATATCCAAAGATATGCTTCTTAAAGTTTGGTGCTCATTTCTTTGCTAACCATTAACCTTATGCCAATTGACTCTTTGTCACCACGTGTCACATAGATTCTGATAACCTGAATAAGGTAATGGAAAAGTCCTCTGCCTTTTCTTTGCTGTCAAATTAAAAATCCTAAAATGTTTGAAATACATGACCTTAATGCCAAAATAGCCTCAGGTTCTCAGGAATAGGATAGAGTTAAGTCATTTCTTATGTATTCAAAGTAACCTGAAAACCAGGGTCAGCCCCAGTGGGTGGAGAGTGAGTCCTGAGTTGACTCAGGACTATACTTAGCTTTAAGGCTAATGGCTTATGACTGTGTCTAGTTGAGGAGTCATGTGGGGTGATACAATTCACAGCTTAACTGCAAAGGCAGGAGGGATCTTATTTTCAGCAGGGAAATAAATGTACCTATGCTAGCAATGGAGCTGAAATTTGTATGTATGGTTAGCACAGGTATTAATAGTTAAACAATCCACCTGTGGTAGGAAGAATTTTAAGATGGTCCCTTAGCTTCTCTCCTCTGGATGCATATGACTTGTATAGTTCTTTTCCTTTGAGTGCAAGCTGAACCTGTGATTAGGATGAGTTATCACTCCTATTCACTAAATTATAACTATATTATGTTATATGACAAAAGGAATTTTGCTGATGGGATAAATTCTGTAATCAGGTGACTAGAGATTATCCAGACCCAATCAGCTAAACCTTTAAAAACAATAAAAAACAGTGAGCAGTGAGCAAGAAACTGTTCCTCAGATGGCCTTAAAAAAGCAAACTTCCTTGTTGTGGAGAAAGCTACCTGGCAGGGAGTGGCAGGAAGCCCCTAAGATCTAAGGATCTGATTCGTACAGCCACAAGAAACAGAATTCTGCCAACAACCAGAATGAGCTTAAAACAGGACCTCAAGCTGTAAATGAGAACATAGCCTGGCCAACACCTTCATTTCAACCTTGTGAGACCCTGCTCAGAGAATCTGGTTATGCCATTACTGGACTTCTGATGTCCAGAACTCGTGAGATGAAAATTTTTTGTTTTAAGCCACTACATTTCTGATCATTTTTTACACAGCAGTAGAAACTGATACACAACCCAGAGATCTATTATCTTTGTGCCCGATAATTTATGTGGGGACAAAAATACTTTTGGGGAATAAAGTAAAACTTTCCAGAGTTTAAGTTTAGACATATTCTGGTATACTGTGTTTCCCCGCAAATAACACCTACCCATAAAATAAGCCCTAGCAGGATTTCTAAGCATTTGTGCAATATAAGCCCTACCCCGAAAATAAGACCTAGTGATGGGCGTGGGTACGCAGCGTATCTGCACAACCTATGCATTTCATCGTGGAGAGGTAAATAAGAAGAGCAGCCCTTCTCATATGCCCCATGAGAGCTCTATTGCTCAACATGAGAGATTGGGGTCAATGGTTCTAAAGGAAATAGAGTCGCAAGAAATTCAGGATGGAATTCAGGGTTTGGAGAGTTATGACGATGTTCCAGAAGAAGACGACTTAACTATATTTGACTAAATGTATATTGTTGTACCATACTTTAAAAAAATAACACATCCCCTGAAAATAAGCCCCAGGGTATCTTCTTGAGGAAAAATAAATATAAGACCCTGTCTTATTTTGGGGGAAACACAGTAGCTACCAAAGTCTGTGGCAGTAGTTTGTGGTTCATAATAGTGGTGGAAAGCAAAACATCAGGATGTACTGTGCTGCCCATAAGGAAAAAATATTCTTTTTAATGATATTAATATCATCATAGTGGAGCTGGATGCAGCGACCATGACTATAAAGGGGCAAAGAGAGTAATGCTTCAGTCCACCCTTTCTTGAATCTGTCCAGAAGCAGTGTATACTCACCCCACCCCACCCCACTACCACCACCAGTAAATTTTATGCACCTAAGAGAAATGATTGCTTGATTTGAATGGAAAGAATTCAACTTTTGTGTACCTCATGTTCCTAAGATGCAGTCCAGGAAGGTTGAACTTAGAGGATTCTGTGAGTTTCCTAACTGACATCAGAGAAGAGAGAACACTGTGGTGGAAGGTAAAGTGGTAAGGTCATCAAATCGGGGGATGGGCCAAGCAGTGACTAGAAGCAGAGAGGCAGCCCGGTGAGCAGCAATTTGCAGCAGGTTTCCAGCCCTTGTCTGCTGAAAGCTTCAGCAGAGAGCAATCAGCAATAAGCAGCAAGGTCAGGTGGCATTTTTGGCAGAGTGACTGGCAATTACTTGGAGCTACATGGCAGTCACAAAACAGCAGTCTCAGCACCAGGCCAGAGCCAAGGAAGAGTAGCATCCTGATTTGACCGCTGGAAGCATGCAGAATACCTAATAGAAAGGGCCATGAAAAGTGAATCAGAAGTGTGGCAGAGGAAGAAGCTGAGGTTTGACCATTTCACTAATCAGTGCTTTCAGACTACCAAATTGGGGTTTGGATTTTTATGGTAACATTTGTTACCTGCTGTCTTTACAGTGCGGAAGCACTGAGATCTGCTAGTTCAAAAATAACTTTGCCAGGGGAGCTTATCCGTGCATCTCTTGTCTTGCCATGGCAAATATAATTTAAGCCACAGAAAATGAATGTTGCAACTCTCTAGAAACCGCAGAAATCGTTAGACCATTTTTGTTTCCTTCTCAGATTATCCAAGGTCAAGAAATGCTGTCATCTTCTTAATCTTCCTTCACAACCTGCTTTAGACTCAGTACACTTCTAAAGAACCCTAAAGTTCCTTTATTAATTTCATGTTATTCCACAGCTTTCTGAATCGCTTACCATTCTGTTGCCTTTTCTACTTTCAATTTGATTGGGGAAACTTAATTGATAATCTCCTTCATTGAATTCTACTTGACCTCTCTGCAACATTTCCCTCTGGTATTCCTTTCAGATAGCATAGAGCTTCACTTCTTCACCACCAAGCTGGGTGGATCCCATGATTGAGATTGGCTAGATAAAGCTCTGTTATGACTGTAGTTTAGGCCTTCTCTTATTTTTTTATTGAAAACAATTAATTGACAGTCACCGTGGTCTATAATAGAATGAAAGTTTCTCATGATTTTTATTTTCATGATCTGTATATTTCTATCTTTTAAAGCCAGGAATTCCATAGTGATAAAAATGTTAACCAAATTATTTCTTTCTTGGTTGATCTTTTGTTATTTTTAATTTATATTTATATTTAATTTATTTATATTTAATTTATATTTATCTCCTAAACTATATATGTGAATATATAGTATGGTATATGCATATGCCAAATGGTATATATACACATATTTTCTTATTGCAAAGATGCTACGGTTTATAAAAGTATTGATAATTATGCTTCTAACAGGAATAAATATAAGAAGGAATTTTAGTTCCTTCTAATCTGAGATTGTTTATAGTTATATCCATTTCTTTTAAGGATGAGGAGAGGGGGCAACCATTTTTTAAGGAAGGAATAGTAATTTTGCTCAAATGTCATTGAGTATTGTCATTGCTCATGTTTGGTAATGCTTTTGTAAATGCTGACATTTCATTATTCCCATTGTATATTATCCAGGTAAGCCCCTGGCTACCTACGTGGAGGTGACATTGCATATTTGTTAAGAGAGCAGACTCTGGAGTCTGATTGCCCAGGTTCAAATCTTGATGGCATTACTTGCTAACAATATGAACTTGAGCTTGTAATATAAGTTCTCCTCCCCCATCTCTCAGGTTCATTACTTGTACAATGGGAAAAAATAAGTAGTCGTAAGGAGGATTAAATGAGTTAATTCAGATAATATTCTTAGAACAGTACCTGGTGTAATAAGTGTTTGATACATATTAGCAATTATTGATATATCTATTCAGTTAATCATTATTGACATATAGTATTAATACCACACAACAATTAATAGAGTTTCACTTTTGTCTATAGTTTAATGTTTTGTTGATATCAGATAATACTTTAGGGAAGTTCCTCAGATTCTTTTATAGTTTTTAGCTTCCAAAAGGCTTTAATACTTTTTGAGAAATTGTTAGCTCTATGTACAATTATAATGGTTAAAAATATGCTGCACTTTGTGTTTTAACAGCAGAAAAATTGGCAGAGGATGCTGTTTCCTTTGAGGTTATTTGCACCAAATGATACACAAAAACAAACAGCTCCCTAAATCCTCAGTAGAACATGTGAGGCAAACTGTTCTGATTTCAAACAGCTCTGACAGTGAGAATGTACTTCAAAATAATAAAGTAAAATCTACATTTTTATGACTTCTACCCATAGTTATAAATTCTGTACTCACATGAAATAGACCTGAATCTTAAATATATGTCAGGACTATTAAAAAGCCCCTTCTCTGCTTCTCTTCTTCAAAGCACACTTCTCTACTTAAGCTTCAGAAGCGCCAAACTGCCCACCCCACATTCTATGCGCCAAGTATGCTCGTTCCCTTTTTTCCCCTCCTATTTGGAAATTTCAATAAATTAAGGATCAAGGTTTTTTATTCCATTTTATCTAAATGATTTGGAGTAACACTATCTGTGTTCTTTTTAGAATAACAAAAATTTTCAAAAGTGGCTATAAAGCACTTCAAGTCTTTACTCCTTTAGAGATCTATCTGCACATCATACTTTGGGTTTAATTGTGTGAAAGCATAAAATATGCAGATTGTAAGATTTGAATTTTCTTCTCATTAAAATCCTTGTTAAGTTCCAGATATGATTTTAATCTTATTTCAAATGAAGTCAGTAGATTGATTGTTATGTAGGTTTAGGATCTGGAGAAAAAGAATATTAAAAATAATGATTAAAGAATGAGCATTTTCAAAGTAGTTATATGGCTACAAATATTGGTGGTCAATGCACATAACATCTCTGTACTGTATTTAGTTTATAGGATATACAGTAGAGTACATACTAGGTAAATGTAAAATATCAGATATAATAAATACTATTTGTAGTATTGTAGCCCAAGCAAATAATTCAAAGCTATTGAAAGAGAAATTTCAGAAATGTTTAAGAGAACAATATAAGGAGGTTATGTAGTCTAGACAGTGATGAAGAGTAATGGATTCAACATCAAGAATTCTGGCTTGGCCAGGCGCAGTGGCTCACGCCTATAATCCTAGCACTCTGGGAGGCCAAGGCGGGCATATCGCTTAAGGTCAGGAGTTCAAAACCAGCCTCAGCAAGAGCAAGACCCTGTCTCTACTATAAATAGAAGAGAAATTAATTGGCCAACTAAAAATATATAGAAAAAAATTAGCCGGGCATGGTGGCGCATGCCTTGTAGTCTCAGCTACTAAGAGGGTTGAGGCAGGAGGATTGCTTGAGCCCATGAGTTGGAGGTTGTTGTGAGGTAGGCTGACCCCATGGCACTCTAGCTTGGGCAACAGAGTGAGACTCTGTCCCCCAGAAAAGAAAAATTCTGGCTTTTTGCTCACCTTATCTCACCATCTATGATTTCAACTTTGGAAAATGAAGCTGCTGAACCAAATGACCCCTGAGGGTTTTTCCAGTCTTAATCTCTATAGTTCTAAATCTACATCATCAATTAGCTTAGATTTGTATAATTTGGAGATTAAAGTAATCTTTTAAGGCTACTCAAAATAGCTTCAGAATATGCATATATATGTGGATGGGAGCTGAGTACTTTCTGTGGTTAAGTCTCAGAGTCACAGTGGCTTGGTGGTTAGTTTCTGACCACTCAAGGCTGAACAACTATGTAAAGACAGTGCATTTATTATCCTTATTCTATACAGTTATTGACCAATTTGAATTACTTCTCTTAACACTTGAGGGAAATTATATATAAAAACACATTTTTTTCTAAAAATGTTTGAGTATAATTTAATTTGGACTCTGAGATTTGGGAAGTCTGAATTTATTGTCTGTCATTTAATTCGGAAGTAAGTGATTGTTTCTCACGCTGAAATGTAGAGTAAACCATTCCAAGAGCACATATACTATGTATTTGTTTTAATGCAGTGGCTCCCTAATTTTATTGTGTATGAGGATCTCAGGAAAATCTAAGATTAATATAATTATTAATTTCTAGTATTCTCTCTGAGGTGTGGGGCCCAGAAATCTACATTTTTAAATAAATACTTCAAGTGATTATGATTTAGATGCCATATACTTTGAAAAATACAGCTAAATTTCCTTGATCATGTACCCCATAAATATATACAATTATTATGTATAAAAATAAATAAAAATTTATATTGTACACTGCTTCCAAATCTACTGCCTACAAATGATTGCATTAGAATTCCTGTACTTATGCAAATTATAGCACCTATCCAATAGGGAAGCTGGATGTCTTCTTACTGGTGACTTGAAGCATTCTGGTCACTAAATTTCTAAAGAAAAGTACCATTTGTATTTTTGACCTGAATTTAAATTTGAAAGATGTTTTTAATTACTTTGATTATTTTCCTGATTTTACCCAATAACTTTTCCTTACTGCGAAGAATCAAAAGTAGGAGTAACACAAAGTATTCTAGTGAGTTCTTAACTTCCACATCTTCCTTTAACATATTCAGTAATACATTTCTTGTTTTTTAGAAAATTCATAAATTTGTAAAATCACATATACCTACTGACAGCCTCTTTTACCTTTCATTCCTGCAAATAATTGGCTTTGACAGCTTTGCAAATGCCTGCCTTTCAAAAATAGATCTAAACAATGTCTATCTGATGGAGACAATCTTAAAAAAAAAATAAAGGGACAATGCACATTGGAAATAGAATGTTGGGAATAATAAATCAACTAAATAATTGTATGCTGATGTTTTTAGTTTAAAATAGATTCTTCATAAGGCTCCCTTAGTTTCCAAAATAAGAAAAGGTCATCACTTTTTATTTTGCTTTTCACAAAGCCTGTGGTGAGTTTCTTCAAATAAAATCAATAAGTAATTGTGACGGAGTGTCATAGGCCATTAGGAATCTCATTCTAAAATTCTTCTCTAGGCACTTTCTTCTCCACCCTCTCCTACTGCCAGTGGGTAGGAAGGTGTCCCATTTATTCCACAATCTATGTTGCCCTTTAGGGTTTGAGTTTATTCAGGGATTATTTTCAATATTGGGGAAAATAGTAGAAAAACAAAGTCAAGGTTTTTATTAGCAAAACCATACTCTTTCCTATAGTGACGTTTTGATGGCAGTACAATAATATCCAAATCCTTCAGGAGATTTTCAGGTATGCCAAGATCGAGTTTACAATTAGGAGGGGCTCCAAGTTAGGTCTTTTAACAAATACAAATATTTAAAATACTCAGTTTTTTAAATTAACCATGGAAGTGGAGAAAGAAATTAAGAGTTTTAGGACTTGTAAATTTATAGTTACTTCACTGTGCAATGGTTGGAGCATTTAAATTTCATTTGAGCTATTATACCTACCTGTGAAGTTGGTTACTTGTTCAGCAAAATTAAATTCTCTAGCAAGAAATTGCTCCTTGCTGGCAATGCTTCTACCTTAATGTACACTTGCCTTGCCAATAATTTGTATTAAAATTGTACTCATTTTGAGCCAATTGAACTTTGATTTTATGCTGATGAGCTATTATTATACAAAATTTGACCTTGATGTTGCATCTTGTCCATAAGGGAGAATTTTTGATCAGCCACTTGATTCCTATGTGTCTGGCTTAATGTCTGAATTGTTTCCTGAGATGGAATTAATATCTTTGTATTTCAGTGTGTATTTTAAATAATGTTTAAAATTTAGTAATTGCCAAATGGTGTCTCTTTCTTTAACCTATTAATTAAACAAATATTCAAAACATAATATTGAGGAAAAACTACAGTGAATAATTAAATATATTTGGCATTTATTATGCCAATTGTTGAAAAGAAAAACGTGGGGGGGAATATTATTTCTAGGAGTTTGGTTAGATTTGCAATATTAAGACATTTTGTATCTGTGTATTACAAAAGAACGTTTCTAGGTCTTGGTTTCGCAGCATTCCTTTTTGCATAAAAGATTTCCTAAGAATCGATTATTACCTATGGTAGAAATTTTTTTTTCTTTTGTCTTTTTTAGTTAGAATAATTTGTTTTACCTGAGCTTGCAAACATTTTATAGACCTTATGAATTATGTAAAGTATAATGTATCTGTCTTGGCAGTAACTACTGAAAATTTTACAACCAAAGTTAAGATCATTCTGTGGTTCTCTAGCTGATATTTATTGATCTCCAGGGATACAAGGGAATGACTAAAAGTTTCTCTATTCTTTTGTGACACATGATGAATTGATTTAACTTTATATGTACCTATATTTTATAGATTCTACAATGTATTTTTTTATATTTTTATATCTCTGAAGTGAAGATATGTTTTATAGTTTTGTTTGAGTTTGATACTTTTTATTTCCTCTAGGGTATATATAAAATATTGTCATCTTAAAATAGATGCCATTTTAGATTCAAGGAAATGAAATATTACAATGTTACTGCACTTTAGGGAATACTTATCTAGATAGAAAAGAATAGAGTTACTGAAAACTGAAAATCGCTAGATAGATTTAGAATTAATTCTCAAACTACTATGGGTATTCAAATAACTCTAAAGCAAGGCTCAATTCCTTGTTTACTGTGGAACTCACTAAATGTTTTACTTTCAGTTTGTTTAAATGAGCTTACCAACATAAACTCTGCCCTAATTGTCCTTCCATTCCTTCCTGCCTTCTTTACTCTTTACTATCATCTTTCCCTCCATGCTTCCCTCCCTTCATTGCTTCCTCCATTCATTTCTTTCAAGATTTGCAGATATTTAATGGGCATATTTTATGTTCTAATGGCTTGGCTAAGTATTAGGATACAGGATTAAGTTGAACATAATCCTTGATATAAAGTTGCCTGTATCTAGTTTTCAGGAAGGTTAGAAAACAAGCATTTTTAATGGTGTGATGGTTTGCAGGAATACTATAGAAAGGAAGGCATGTTATTTGTAAGAGCAGGGTGGGAAAGGAAGAAGTGATTTAGTGACCCTTTATGTAGGTCTCAAAGAATAAGCAAGAATTATCCAGATGAAAAAGGAGATGACATGTGCCTCAGGAGGAAGGGATGACAGGAAGAAGTAGAGAATCTATAGAAAACTTCAAGTGGGCTAAAATGACTGAATAAATGTATGTAAATCTGTAATGTTGACATGTAAGGACAAACAGGTAGGAAGGCCAGAGCATGAAGGACCCTCTATATCTTCCTGGAGAAGTAGAACCTTTTCTACCAGGTAGTGTGAACCCATTTTAAGAATTATAAGTAGGGTATTAATTGCCTCCAAAGAAATTATTCAGGCAGCAGTGTGGAGGATGAATAGAAAGTTGAAATAGAAGTCAGAGACTTTAATTTGGAGGATTATGTTGTAGATTAGATGAGAGGATTAATACAAAAAGTTAAGGTAGAGGCGGTTGGACTATAAACCTAATTACATGATAAGATTGAAAAGATTTTGCAACCAATTATCTATGTGAAGTAAAGTAGAGAGGGAGACATCAGGAATATTTCTGTTTATAGATGGTACAACTGGGCTACTGGCTAGAAAATACCCAACAAGATAGGGGCATAAGGAGGCAAAGTGGGTGTAAAAGTGGAGGAATAATGATAAATTAGTTTGGGGGCATGTTGATTTTTTTATTCCTACAGGGTATCTAGTAAGTAGTTTATAAATGTGAATTTAGAATAAAATGATTTGAGACACTATACTAAACACATAATATGTATTATCTCCTTTAAATATCAATATTACCCAGTTAAGTAGGACTCTCCATGGCCCCTTTTGATAGATGAGATTGTCTTAGAGAAATTAAGTAACGCCTAAGCTCAAACAACTAGAAAATAGTTGAAATAGTATTAGATTCCAAATACTTCTGACTCTAGAGCCTGTGTTTTTTATTTGTTTTGTTTTTTAATTAATAGACATTATCTTTAGAACAGTTTTAGATTAATAAAAAAAAAGTATTGGAAAATACAAAGAGTTCCCATATCCCACATCTCCCTCTCTCCTACCTTCCAGTATACTCTATTAATATCTTGCATTAGTGTGGTACATTTATTACTATTGACGAGCCAGTGTGGATGCAATTTTTTCCCATGGATCTTAATTTTGGGTATTGTATCTCAGAAGTTATCTCCCAGTTTCACCTAGACTTTCTCTTATGCTATCTTCTAGGAATTTTCTCATTTTACATTTTACTTTTTGTTCTTTGATCTATTTTTGAGTTATTTTTTTGAAAGGTGTAAGATCTGAGTCTAGATTCATTTTTTTTTTTTTTTTGGCATGGGGATGTACAGCTGTTCTCGTACTATTTGTTGAAAAACTATTCTTTCTCCATTGAATAGCCGTTGCTTCTTTATGAAAGATCAGTTGACTATATTTATGTGGCTCTATTTCTGGTACATTTTCTTCCATTGATCTATTTGTCTTTCCTTCTTTTTTTTTTTTTTTTTTTTTTTTGCCAAACCACACTGTTTTTATTACTGTAACTTAAAGCCCTGTCATAACAATCCAACTTTCTTCTTCTCCTTCATTATTTTGTTGGCCATTCTGGGGCGTTTGCTTTTCTATAGAAACTTTATGATCAGTTTGGTGATATCCACAAAATAAGTCACTGGGATTTGGTTGGGATTACATTGAATCAGTAAATCAAATTAGGAAAACTTGACATTTTAACAAATTCTTCTACCCATGAATTTGAAATATTTCTACATTTATTCAGATCTTTTGAAAAAATTTCTTCCATCAGATTTGTGTGGCTTTTCTCTAATAGATCCTGTTCATACTGTTAGGTTGATACCTAAGTATTTCACTTTTTCTGCTACTAATATAAGTGGTATTATGTTTTTAATTTCAGACTTGTGGGGGGAAGGGGGAAAAGGGCATTTATTGAAACCTTAATTTGTACCCCCATAATATGACTAAATAAATAAATAATCAAATTCAAAATGTTCATGCTGGTAGATAGGAAATACATTGACTTTTGTATATTAACCTTATGTTCTTCATCCTTGTTAAAATTACTTATCACTTCTAGGAGTTTATTTTTTTGTTGATTTTTTGGGATTTTATACATAGACAATCATGTCATCTGTGAGCAAAGACAGCGTTATTTCTTTCTTCCCAACCTGTGTACCTTTTGTTTCCTTTTCTTTTCTTATTGTCTTAGCTAAGAATTCTAGTTTGATGTTTAATAAGAGTGGTGAGGGGTGACATCTTTGTCTTATTCCCAATCTTATGGGGTGTCTTAGTTTACTATCATTAAATATGATGTTAGCTGCTGGTATTTTGTGGATGTTTGTATCAACTAAAGAAAGTTCCCCTCTATTCCTAGTTTTCTGAAAATTTTTATCATAGATGGGTACTGGATTTTGTCAAATGATTTTTCTGCATCTATTCATATGGTCATATTATTTTTCTCATTTATTCTGCTGTTGTGATGGGTTACATTAATTTTTTTATGTTAAACCAGCCTTGCATACCTATGATAAATCCTACGTGGTTGTGGTATATAATTTTCTTTTTATACTTTGTTGGATTTGATTTGCTGACATTTTGCCGAGAACCTCTGTTTTTTGATGTCTAGGGAGGATTTTAATTAAGGAGTCAAAGGTATATATATGACAGTTACTATCAAGGAATAAAAGTAAAGTGTTTTATTTGAAGCCAAAAATAATAGTACATAGATTAATAATATTACTACTACTAATAATGATAGCTTACATTGTTGAGTGTTTGTTTTATACCAGACAATATTACAAGTGGTTTTAAAAGTATTCACTCTTCAAAAAAAAAAGCACTTCTAGTTTCTGTTATTTATTGCAGTTTTACAGATGAGAAAAAGTTGAAGTACGAGCAAATCAGGGCTTGTACAAGGAAGTACTGGGAAATACAAGGCAGGTCTTTGGGAAAGAGCAATATATATGGATAGGGAAGGGGAAGAGTAAATGAAGAAACAAATTTGGGGGAAAGATAAGAGAGCCTGGAGATTAGAATTTTTGTACCATTTATTCACAATAGGCTGAGGAGACATAATAAATCTTATTTTATGATATTAATAGCATATGCATCTTGCTTCATTTATCCACAAAGTGCTATTGTATTATACTCTGTGTGGTCAGTGGATTTATCTTTCATACACTAAAGCTTTGATCATTTGAGCTATCACTGACATACTTTATCAAAATATTAGAGAATGATGATCAGGCTGGAAGTTTCTAATTTTCTTCATGTTCCTTAAGAGGTGAACTTTATGACTGTAGGAGAAATTAGTACACTGTAAAATCAGCAGCAGGTGGCTAAGTGAGCTTGATCAAAATACAAAAGGGTTCATTACTGCTATTTGGGAGGACACTCAACCATGACTAAGCCATATGTTGTAATAGCTTCCATATGCAGAATACTTCACTTTCCCAACTGTGTAAAAGGATAAGGTAAAAAATACATTATTATAAAATTATAGGTAAAGCATATGTTAAATAGTCAAATAAGTGGATTAGAGTGGGCTCAGAATAGTTTTTTCAGCTGTAGTTTGAAAAAGCAGAAAGGAATATGTAAGGCTTTGTAATATGGTACTCTTTAGCATATCAGTAGGATGAGAATAATGGGTGTGAAGCATGTTAAAGATGTCATAAATAAAGGAGTGGGTGAGTTAATGATAATACCTCTAAGGATATTCTGCCCATCAGCTACTAAGCTATCTTCTTCAGGGGATACTGCTCTCCTTTTAAAGAATGTCGAGTAAGGCCGGGCGCTGTGGCTCACGCCTGTAATCCTAGCTCTTGGGAGGCCGAGGCGGGCGGATTGCTCAAGGTCAGGAGTTCAAAACCAGCCTGAGCAAGAGCGAGACCCCGTCTCTACTATAAATAGAAAGAAATTAATTGGCCAACTGATATATATATATATAAAAAATTAGCCGGGCATGTGGCGCATGCCTGTAGTCCCAGCTACTTGGGAGGCTGAGGCAGAAGGATCACTCAAGCCCAGGAGTTTGAGGTTGCTGTGAGCTAGGCTGACGCCACGGCACTCACTCTAGCCTGGACAACAAAGTGAGACTCTGTCTCAAAAAAAAAAAAAAAAAAAGAATGTCGAGTAAATTTACAGAGTTGCCTGCAGTATTAATGCAAAATGGGGGTAAAAAAGAAAAAGAACATAATTATAATTGCCTGATCTCTCCAAGGATGGTTTGATTTCTGGCTGTCCTGGGGTGTGGATAAAACCACAGCTAACCTAGAGCATAGGTGGCTTTATGTCACTGGAGAAGATCCTTAAAAAAATGATCTGATTCAATAATGGTTTATTCTTCTAGGTAGCAAGATAATTTAGTTAAGGTCCTCTGAATTGATCTGGCCTTCAAGGTACTATCTTCACTATGCATCAATAACTCATGCACGCCAGCAACCTGTTTATTAAGGAACAAGCTAGGTGCAGTACCCTTATGTAAAAGCTATGGGCATATAAAATAAATATAATAACAATGCTAGATATAACAATGTAATGATTCTATAATGATCCAAAATTTAAATTCTAAATAAATGTGGGAAAACAAGACAGATGCATATAAAACAGCAAAATAATAAGGCAGATGCAACTCAGGGCTAAAGTATGTGGTTTATGTATAAGTCCCATCAAAGTTGAGAGAAGGAAGACATCAGTGTGTGCTGGAGTGGTGATGGAAAACCTCATGGAAGCAGACATTGACTCCGGAAGAGGATTCAGACCTTGAGCATTGTCCTCACATAAAAATATCTGTTGCTCACATTTCTGAGATTATTTGAGACTAGTCATGCCTCCTGTGTGCACGTGTGCATGTGTGGTATGTTTGAGAGGTAATGGACAAATTATTGATTAAATCTACAGACTGTGAAGTCAAACAAACCCTAGTGCATATTGTGGATCTGCCAGTTATTCATGTGACTTTGAGAAAATTTAATTCTCTAATTCTCATTTTTCTCATATCTATAAGGAATAAAAAATATTTCTTTAAATGATTTTTTGTAGATTAGATTTCATCATGTTCATGAACTTAATATAAATGTGGAAATAACCCCCAATAAATGGGAGTTGTTAGTACTTGAGCCATAAAGGTGAAGATTGTAATGATTTATATATATTTAGATTCTTTATAGCAGTCTTCTTTCTGTCATCATTGATATGAAAATCAATAGGAGTAGATTTTGAGCTCCTTATGCAAATAAAATTGAATATTATTTATCATGTAAAATATCTCCAGTATCTTCAAAATCAGTGAATATTTGCTGAGCAATGTAAGAGATGAAGGAATTCATTTTTATTAAAATATCTTATTTTCTAATAATGTATTATACATACTTGGTTAAGATGGGAACTGTATATGGTACTGGCTAAAAATTAATCATACATATTTTTCTGATGTTAACAAATGCCATGCATGTACATATAAAGATATATTCATTTGTAGAATGAATCAAATGAAATAAATCAATCAGATAAAGTCAAATTACTCAGTGTCACACTTTCCAAAGGGATGGCAGTGATATCTGACAAAAAAAGTAAATAAATGTGGCTGGGCGTGGTGGCTCATGCCTGTAATCCTAGCACTCTGGCCGGCCGAGGCGGGCAGATTGCTCGAGGTCAGGAGTTTGAAACCAGCCTGAGCGAGGCCTCATCTCTACCAAAAATAGAAAGAAATTAATTGATCAACTAAAAACATATATACAAAAAAAAAATTATCCAGGCGTGGTGGTGCATGTCTGTAGTCCCAGCTACTCAAAAGGCTGAGGCAGTAGGATCGCTTGAGCCCAGGAGATTGAAGTTGCTGTGAGCTAGGCTGATGCCACAGCACTCACTCTAGCCTGGGCAACAAAGTAAGACTCTGTCTCAAAAAAAAAAAAAAAAAAAAAAGTAAACAAATGTGATTTATGTAAAAGGAAGCCCTCTGTGCCATGTTTTTCTATATCTGGTATTTAGAGTTTGAAGTATTTCCTTTTTTTTCTTTTGCTTTATAATCATAGTGAATTGTTAGTAACTCTCAAGATAAGAAAGAACAGATCAGAATACTATACCTAGCTGGTGCATTTAAAAATGATTAGCTCTCTTTATTTTTTAATGCTGTTTAGATAAGTGCGTCACCTCATATTGATTTCTTTTTCTTATTTTTAAATACTTGCTCCTGGGAAAAACACAGCTATCTTCTTAATGTTTCATATTTGTGAACAAGTTAAAGCACAGTGTCTGAGAAATGCCAAAAGTACCTAAAGTTCTTATGTTAAAAAATCGACTTGTCAGCTATGGAATCAAATCCCTAAATTTTAAACATCCACTTATGTTTGGGGCCTTGGATATAAATGAAGTCTTATTCCTTCACAAAGGGAATAATATTTGGAGGCAAGACCTAATAAGAATAAAGTCAGAATTCAGGAGGTATGTGTGTATTTATTTTCTGTGATTTATATTTCATATGTGGAAAAATTAATATTAAGATCCCAAAGAACAGACAAATCTAATTCTGATATTTTAGAAAGTCACTTGGATAAATAAGTTTAAGAAATGCTTTCAGATTCTTCTTCTTGAAGAAGTTTTGGGGAACCAAAATTATCATCATTTAGAAATTAGCATTTCTTTAACATATTCATAAAATCTAAAGCAACATTTTAAGTATTTATATTATAGAATAAACAAAAGATTTATTAATATATTTGCATTTATTCTAGGAGTTTAACAAGGGGAAATATTAAAAAATTAAATGGTATAGTTAGAAATTTAGAAATTTGAACAAGCCATGTTATAGGCTGAATTGTGTCCCTCCCCCAATTCATTTGTTGAATTGAACTCTAACCCTCAGTACTTCAGAATGTAACTGTATCTGGAGATTGGGGCTTTAAAAAGGCAATTAAGTTAAAATGGGGTCATTAGGGTGGGCCCTAATCCAATATGATTAGTGTAGTTCCAAGAAGAGGAGATCAGCACACAAACAACACAGACTAAGGAACAACTATGTGAAGACACATCTACAAGCCAAGAAGAGAGGCCTCAGAAGAAACCAAACCTGCCAACATCTTGATTGTGGACTTCTAACCTCCATAACTTTGAGAAGATAAATTTCTGTTGTTAAAGCCACCTGTTCTGTGGCATTTTGTTATAGTAGCTCTAGAAAACTCCTACAGGCAAGGATCTAAGATTAATATTTTGGCTCTTAGAATCTCCACTTGGTGATATTCCTCCTGAGAGATGTCTGCCCCTTTGCAATATTGGACACTTTTGATAAATCATCATTTCTGTGAATGAGACAAAGAATGTCTCTCTTAGATCATCCTCATTTTTCCAAACATCTAGGAAATGCATTTCCTACAGGCTAGAGAGAAGGAAAAAATATTAAACGATATTGGACTATTTCTATGTCAAGCGATCTGAAGACATAGAGTCATTGATGCACCTGAAGAGCTTACAAAGTTGTAGGGAAGATAAACTCTAAATATGAATTGCTATCATATGAGCCAAAATATGCTCAGTGCTGCAGGAAAAGTCCATGTAAATATGCAAAGATCTGAAGAGAAAAAAAAATATTTCTAATATCTGTTCCAGAGGGCAGATTAAGGAAGTATCCTTTGAGCAGAAGCTATTTTAGCTGAATTGTAAAGAATGAGAATTTTTTGAAAGAGGATTTTTAAGAGTAAATAACATTATAGGCAATAGCAATGAATAAGCAAAAGTGCATTCATGGAAAAATTAATCTCTTTTCTCCCCACCCCTAATATAATAACATAACCCCTTTTCTGTTCTTCTCCTTTTCTGAGGGCTATTCTTTTCTCTACAAAAGAATATGCATTGGACTTGAGAAGAAAGTAGACACTGTGACAATTTACCACCTAAGACTGGCATAATAACAAGGGTTAAATGATGTCATTAAAATTGAATTGCATCTGACATACCTATGCTTCAGAATAATCAAGTCCTAATCAAATGAGATGACTGCTTTTCACTTAGATTTTCAAGTGGATTTTAAAGTTGTTCATAAGGAACATTTCATAGAAGCATATTGTGATTTTACAACTATTTATATAGGGAGGTTAGGAAGATTGACTTTGTTCCATCATTGTTGCTTTTACCTGGAGCCATGACAAATATGACAAAAGACATGTCATATTCCAAAATCTTTGACTTTTAGTAACCAAATAATGTCCTCTCCACCCACCATACCACTACTTTTTGTAGGTAAGAAATTATAGTTCACAAAATATCATGAACATTCTTATTTTAATATTGAATCAGTATATATTTAACTACTTCTTGTTCTTTTTATCTATGTATGGTGTGCAATTTAGTATTCTAAATTATCAGTCAGTATAACATACAGTTCTCTATTTTGTAGAGATGATTTTTATTCATTTGTTTCATTATTCTCAACAAGTTTTGTTAGGTGGTGCAGGGTCACGTAGTACTTTGTACAGAAAAATAAAACAAAAACTGATTTAGGAATTGTTATAACTTTGATGGTAAAAGACACATTTATAATTTAATTTTGCTTAATAATTCTCACATTTTAACCACTCAAACAACCAGTTAATATTTTACTGACCATCTGCTATATGGAAGGGGGGTAGCTATTTAACTACTCAAATTTCTAATTTATAGTTACCAAAATCCCTTCAAATTAAAATAATTTTGTTATTTTTCTCATAAATTCTTACATTTGTACACTCTATGGATATTCAGGACTCAAAGATACAAGGTAAAAAACAAAAACAATAATAAGGTTGAATTACGGCTGTATTTTGTGCTGCTTGTGAAGAAAGCAAGGTGCTGATTTCTCTTCTAGAATTAGAAAGTAAACCTGTAGCTAAAAATGAATTTGTATACAGTGAGCATTCCCAGCCACTTTTGCTTATGGCAGCCTTCTGTCCACCCCAATCACAGCCTGAATCTTTATGTTGCTGTCAGAAGCTTTGAGAGCCTCCATGGTTGCAGGAAGTCTGGTGTGTGGGATGCAAGTAAAAATTGAGGGCAATTCAAATGGTGCATGAAAGAGAAAACTAATGACACTTCAGTTCTCTGTTAATTTGCCACTTCCACACTTACATAAGAAGTTGCCATATGAGTTTTAAATGTAATCTTTCAGCCATTTTTATTCCTTGTTGGAATTTAATAGGATGCACATAATCAAATATTCTATATGTTTTCTGCCTCTGGAAATAATGAAATTATTTTGATATAATGTCATTTCCAACCAGCTTATTTACTATTTTTCTTTTCAATATGTTAGGGCTGTGAAGGAACAAAGATCAGTCAGTCACAGCCCTGGCTGTAATAAAGGAGCTTATATGTACTGAAAGGTCAAATGCAGTGGAGAGGACAGGCAATCAAATTCACATATATTTTATATTTTCTTGACCATAATTACTGTCTTAAGGCTTTCTCCAGGACTTCTGCTTCATTCATTTTAAAGCAATGGTTGTCAATTAGGAGATATCTTACCCCCTAGGGGATATCTGGCAATGTCTAGAAGCATTTTTGATTGTCACAACTGGGGAAGGGGTACCACTGGCATCTATTGGATGGAGGCCAGGAATGCTGCCAAACATCCTACAATGCACAGGGCAGTCCCTTTACAACAAATCATTCAGCACAAAATGCCAATAGTGCCAAGTTTGAGAAACCTGCTTTAAAGAAATAGTTTGAGCGGACCAAACATGACATCAAGAGGCAATTGTCCCTGATTGTGTCATTCATTCTGCTTTTACTGCCCTGTATCATCTTAAATAAGTCATTTCCCTACCCTCATCTAGTTTCCTTGTTTATGAACTTATGATTTTGACTAGATCACCTGTCAAGAGCCCAAGGTCTATAAATCTTGACAAATTCATTGATGTTTTTCTCATTTTTGGGGGGGAAAGGACATACAAGATTATATTAAGAAATCATTTAATTAAGTTATTCCAGTTATCATCATTGTTGGGTTATAGTTTAGGGGAGCCACTTAACATACATTTATCAGTGAAGAGATACAAATGTGAATCATGGTTTGTTTTTCATTAATGTGCAAGAATTGAAAAACACTTGAAAACATAGGACTTAGTATTCCTTCTGGAATAACTGAAGTCATATGATCTATTAATTTTTGAAATAATATCACAAACTTAGTCTAATACTACTCAATCAGAAAAAAGTTAGTGGTTCATTTTCGTAGCAAATAGGTAGTTTTAAAACAACTTATATATCAATTCCAGTTCATCTGTAGCAGTATAGAATATATTAACATTTATGCTGCAAAATACATTTAACTGTTCCAGAATATTTTATTACATCTTTTAATCTTTTCTGTTCCTGTTAAATAAACACAAGTCTTTTTAAGCCCTAGGTCAGGCGTCCTTAAACTACGACCCACGGGCCATGTGGCCCGCCGAGGACATTTTTCCGGCCCACGGGGTGTTTTTGCAGCTGCTGCCTGTCCTGCTTAGCAGCCGACTTGTCCTGGGCCCACAGTGCACATGTGTGGAATGTGCACTGCACTCTCCAATGGCCCTTCAATGGTCTGAGGGACATTGAACTGGCCCCCTGTTTAAAAAGTTTGAGGACCCTTGCTAGGTGGTGCTCATATATTACTATTATTCAAAAACTCTTTTTGATTCAACTTAGTAGTATATAATAATAAATGTAGGCCAAGTTCTATAATATTTTTATTCATTTAGGAAACGTAATTGTCAGAATTAAAATTAAAACAGTTATCAAAAAGAATTTAATATTGTGACAACATTCTTGAATATTAGAATGGACATTTGGTGAAATGCTATATTGGAACTTCATGCCCTTGGCTGTCCCATTTATATGTACTACACTTCTAGACCGACTTTATATTATAGATTAAGAATTTCTAGGAAAAAGATGTTAAAAATCAAAATGATGCTATTGCTGGATTGTTGTTAAAACATTTTTGAAATGTAGAAGTTGGTCACTACTGGCTATGAAATGTCATTTGGTTGTGATTTTTTATTTTTATCAACCAAGTTTTCTCTTCCCATTAGAGCAAATAATTGGACATTAAACTGATGTATTAACATGGAAAAGGTTTTGAAGAACAGAACTAAGAAATAAATAGGCTGTGCTACTGCTATTAAAATATAAGTCAATTTTAAAATATAGGCTTTAATCACCTGTGGAATATTGCCAGGAGGTAGACCAGCAGGTCTTTTATAGTTACTTTGAAGCTAGAAACAGCAGGCTCATTTTATGTACAGTATACACTTATTACTTGATATATCTGAATCTTTATTCCTTTTGACATAAAATTTATATGGGTCTCATAACCACCTAGGTCATTTCATGTTTTTAAAGGAAACATTTTATTTTTAACATTTATGTTTTAAGATATATTGAATATCAGCATGATATTTGTGGTTTTGTTATATTTCCAAATGAAACAATAAAGTTCACAATTATATTTTTAAAGACAAAATAATTGTTGTTTTGTCATTAAAAGCTGTATCATTTCACAGAAGTTAAATTTCCTGATGAAATGATATTCTCTGTCTAAAAACCATTTACAATTAACCTTTTGAAAATTTTATTTATTTTTAATTGACAAATAATTTTATATATATATTTATGGGGTACAAATATTTTGACATATGTTTAATTTGTGGAATGATCAAATCAAGTACTAACTAACACATCACTGAACTCATAGAAGTAGAGAGTTGAATGGTGGTCACCAGAGGCTGGGGGATGCGGGGTTGATGAGAAGAGAGAACCTTTTCTTCAAAGAATACAAGGTTTCCATTAGACAGGAGGAATAGCTTTGGCAATTTATTGTACAGCATGGTAACTATAGTTAATAATGTATTATATACTTCAACATTTCTAAAAGAGTAGCTTTTAAATGTTCTCACTATAATTGTCTTTTAAAATAAACTTTGTTAAGAGGTGTAAATATGGTGGATAAATGAGAACTCAGGATAAAAAACAAAATTCTTCTGTTTACTATGTAATTAGTATAGCATTGCAGAATTTATGTCTGAATATTAGAAACATAGAAGAAAACCAAATATAGCTCATATTAAAGTGTTGGCTGCCTTAGTGGAAATTATATTATCAATACAGTTTATAATTCAGAGGTAAAGTTAATAACTACTTCTGAAAAAATACTAATATATTAACTTACTGAGAAGTAAGTTAATATATTAGTATTAACTTACTGAGTTGGCTAGATCTATGCATGTTATTTCTAGGAATTAATAATAGACTATAGAGAAAACCACAAAACTGGTCATATTTGTTAAAGACAGAAGTTTGTTAGTGTCATAAGTAGAGACTAAAATAAGTTTAATAGGAATTTATTGATAAGAAAACTATTAATGTTATATCAAATATTACTTTAATTTTGATGTACTGCAAATCTTTTCATGTACTTGTTACCAAGGGCTCATTTCTAACACTACCATCTACTCCAGCAATTCCAAGTACATACACACACACACACACACATACAAACACACACATACACACAATTACATGCTCACTATGTGTTTTAGACTTTAAGTTTTTCCTGATGGCATAAAGTGGACATAACTTTTCTCTCAATATAGTTACCATTTTCTCTCAAAGAGAGCCCAGCCCCAACCTCTTTAATTTAACTGTTTGCAATTCTGGTCTTTATTGATATAAAATGATTCTCCAATTAATAAAAGATATGCAATTCAAGCATATTAAAAATAAAGCCCCCAGAGTTCTACTCTTTGCATAACAGCATGAGTAGCTCCAAGGATCTGTTAGTGAAACTGGTGAAAACAAACAGCCAATGTTTGAAAAACAAACAAATATAAAGTCTCTGGATATGGTCCGACGCACTGAGTAAATGAAAAAACATTATTTAAGAAATCTGCTAAATTCTCTCCAAAAACTGAGTCCGTGGTATTTGAACTAAGGCTCTCACCACTTTCCTCCCATCTCCCTAATCCGTGTGATGGAAGGTCTACTTTGTACTGTGATAGCCAAAAACATAGAGTTCTCTCCATGGAGCTCAACATCCGAGGCCTGTCTTTCTTACCCCACATTTCTCACCCTGTCCCATGCTACCTATTACTAAAGCTAATTCCTGGATCATTTGGCTGAGAGGTGCTAGCTCCCTTTTTATGTCCAGGCCTCTCTTGTGGGACAAAAGCTCTGTCTTGGGCAGGGCACTGCTGAGAATACTGGGGCTCCTCACCCTTGCCAAAGCTCATGGGGCAGGAATTCCATATAGAGAGAGGCAAGGCAAAGATACCAGTGACTGCTGCCACCCACATCTACTCAGTGCTCACCTTTTAAAGGTGAACTGTTACTCAGAGAGAAGCTAGCCATTGTCCCTGAGCCCAGAACCAGGCCATGACTCTGAGATTTTGCCTGGGGAAAGAAACAGGCCTTAGTGGGGAAAGCTCACAATTCCTCCCCAGAGGAACTGACATGATTTGTATTACTAATAGTGTGGAGAAGTTCTAGCCTAAGGACACTCTCAAAAATTTGGAAGTTATCGTGAAATGCAATTGAGAGATGATAAATGGACTCATCAGAGATACAGGCTGAACTCTAGGTCAGTTAGCCTGCCGGAGAGAAATGAACTAGGACAGAGACAGCTGGGAGGAGCACTCTTGAGGTCAGAACAAATTTTAAACACTGACCTTGGGAACTGTCCCTTCAAAGAAGCCCAAATCTGAATAATTAGTCTGTGAAATCATTTATGCCCCAGGACATTGTTGAAAACAATAGAAGAATCAGCTGCAATTAGTGCAATTTAACAGCTGGTGTGATCTGAAGAAAGAGAAAGTCAAAAAGAGCCCAGCCCAATTCCCTGTCATCCCTGAGTGGTTGTCAGCCTACCAAGTCTGTGCTCCCTGAAGAGCAACATTTGAGGCTTTACACTGTGGGCAGAGCAGGAGAGCAGACTTCGCTAAAATAATCCAGCTAGTCACTAAAGCAAGTAGCCAAGGAAATAAGAAGTGCCGGAAGGATGAGCATTACTCATATGTGCTGTAATTTATTAACTAATATGTCTAATTTCTAACAAAAAAATTATGAGATATGCAAAGAAACAGGAAAACATGACCTATATTCACAGAAAATATGATCTTGTATATAGAAAATCCTAAGGAATGCCCTAAAAACAATTAGAATTAATATGCAAGTTCAGCAAGTTTTCAAGATAAAGATTGATAATGAAAAAAATCATAACAATTTTTTCATTATCAATCTTTCAGAGCAATCTTTTATTGAGAGTTTTTTTGTATAAATCTTTATCCTGCAAACTTGCTGAACTTGCGTGTTAATTCTAATTGTTTTTAGGGAATTCCTTAGGATTTTCTATATACAAGATCATATTTTCTGTGAATATAGGTCATACAAAAAATCAATTGTATTTCTCTACATTTTCAATGAACAACCTGAAAAGTAAATTAAAACAATTATATTAATAATGTCACAGAGACCAAAATATTTACAAATAAATTTAACAAAAGAAATACCAAACTTATACTCTGAAAACTGCAAAACATTGCTGAAAGACCTTAAGGAATATCTAAAGAAATGGGACAACATCGCATGCTAATGAATTGGAAGAGTTATGATGTTAAGATGGCAGTACTCTCCAAATTGATGTACAGTTTCATTGCAATATGAATCAGAATTCCAGCTGGCTTTATGTAGAATTGCACAAAGTAATCTTAAAATTCTTATGGAATTGCAAGGGACCCAGAATATCTGAAACAATCCTGAAAAAGAAAAGCCAAATTGGAGGGCTCATATTTCCTGATTTCAAAACTTACTACAAAGCAGCAGTAATCAAGATAATGTGGCACTGCATAGGATAGACTTACAGGTCTTAATTATACAGTCCAGAAATCAGCCCCAGTGTCTATGGTAAACTGATACTTGACAAGGATGCCAAGACAATTCAATAGAGAAACAATAGTATTTTTAACAAATCATACTGGGACAACTAGACATTCCACATGCAAAAGAATTGGAACTTTGCATCACATACAAAAATTAACTCAAAATAGGTCAAAAAGCTAAATGTAAGAGCTAAAACTAAAATCTGCATAAAGTAGGATTTGGCAGTGGGTTCATAGATTTGACTTCACAAGTACAAGTGACAAAAGAAAAAAAATAGGCCTCATCAAAATTAAAAACTTCAAAGATTCATATCACACCACGGAGAAAATAAAAAGATAACCCACAAATGGGAGAAAATATTTACAAATCACATATCTAACAAGGGATTTGTATCTAAACTATTAAAAACTATTTAAATGATAAGATAAATAACCCACTCAAAAATGCACAAAAGATCATTTAGATGATCCTAGAGACATTTTTCCAAAGAAAATACACGAATGGACAATAAACACATGCCTGACATCTTTAGTCATCAGCAAAATACAAGTGAAAACTACACTGGGATGCTACTTCATACCCACTTGGATGGCTAAAATGAAAAGCTCAGAAAAAAAACAATTGTTGGTGAGGATGTGGATAAATTGAACCAATTTCTAATATACTGTTGGTATAAATTTAAAATGGTACAGCCTCTTTGGAAACCAATTTGGCCTTTCCTCAAATGTTTAAATATAGAGCTACAATATGACCTAGCAATTCCATGACTACATATATATCCAAGAGAAATGAAGTTATAATATGTCCACACATATGAATGTATAGCAGCACTATTCATGATAGCCAAGGTGGAAACAATCCAAATGTTCATCAATGGATGAATGGATAAACAAAATGTGATATAGCTATCTATGCAATGGAATATTAGCCATAAAAATGAATAAAGTACTTGTACATCAAAACCATGGGTGAACCTTGAAAACTTTATGCTACATAAATAAAGCTAGCAACGAAAGACCATAGTATATGATTCCTTTCATATGAAATGTCTAGCATCATCAAATCTATAGAAATAGAAAACAGAGTAATGGTTGCTTAGGGGTATGGTGGGGTGGGATGGGAAAAATTGGGAAGGGTGAAAACTAAAGAATAGGGGGCAGATTTTTGAGATGATAAAAATATTCTAAAATTGAATATTTTAGAATAAAATAGCAATCAATGGCTATGGTTGCACATATCTGTGAATATACTAAAACATTAAATTATACACACTAAATGGGTGAATTTATGGTATGTAAATTGTATCTCAATAAATCTACTAGTTTTTTTAAAAAAGTCCCCATACACACACCTATATACTGCAACTAACACAGGAAACTTACTCAAAATTTAATTCATAAGCTAACAAATTGCAGAGAGAACCAACATTATTTGGCAGCAGTTAATATGCATTTTATTCTTCAATAGTCCCAATAAGAAGTTATTCCCATGAGATAATTTTTAGATTAAAAAAAGATTTGTAACTGGAAAATTATAAGTTGGGGATTTTAAAATGGAATTAAACAGTATGATGGCATCATCTCAATAACTGCCACTTGATTTTGAATTTTTCTGAAAGATATTTGGGGTAACATGAGAGGAGTCAGAGGAAACTGGAGCCCCAGGATATGCCTTGTCTTCTTTCTTTACTATAAACCATGTCAAAATTGGCATCCTATTCATAAAAGATATGAGTAAGAGGTATTATTTTCAAAGTAACTGCTTCTTTCCCTTTGGTCTATTCCTGACCAAATTCCTTCTAGCTAGCCAACGGAAACAAGTAGATCACACTTTGTGATCTTTAAATCAAATTCTCTAACTCACAAGCTCCAAGTAAAATTATATTTCAGTAAGAATCTATCAAACATTTCCAACCAACTGCTATTTTAAATATATTAACACGTATAGCATTGTGTACTTTGGTTTTATGATATGGTAATAGGCTGGATGGCTGTTGGAAAATCTCCTAATAAGAAAATGATATGGCAGAAAGCTGTTTAAAAAGCACTTTTGCAAGCCAGTCCTCTGTCAATATCGGTGAATTAGGCTTAATATGGCCTAGCAACCTCTTACAGTTTTCACAAGCTACTTTAACTGCCAAAGCAGGTTTGTTTTTGTCAATGAATGATAAATAATATTTCTTCATCTTTTATGTTTCTACTCCTTCATTCCCCAAAATGAATAAATGTTTTTTTCTGTTTACCTTTCTTCAACACCAGTGGAATAACATTAGAGAGTTGAATGGCAAACTGTTTACTTCTTTTTTTTTTTTTTGTTACTTCTTTATTTCTTATTACTGTTTAACTGTTATTGCATTGACCCCATAAATCATCAATTTTATACCAGGAAGTAACTTTGAAAAAAGGACACAGTGTTCTTAAAGTTATTTGTCCATAAAAAAAACAGCCTTGGAGCTAGGAAGCAGTAGGGGATAGGGTGAAAGCAATTATAAAAGCAGTGGCAGTGAGAGCAAGGTAATTAGTGGCCGTGTCAAAGGTAATAATTTGCAGACATTATGACAATGGAGAGGTGATATTCCAGAGAACTTCCCATTCCAGCCCCCAAAATGTTAACTGGCATATATTCAGATTATAGAAAGTATGACAAATAGGGCTGTGTACTGGAGATTTTAGGAGAATCAGTTGTTATGTTGAGGACACCCCCCTGTGCATTCCTGGATGTTTGTACCTATAGTTATAACAATGTATGTGAAGACAAGTACTATTATACTATGGGAATAAAAGGAGCCAGAGGAAAGGTTAGACTCATCCAGTGAGAGCAGGTGACCAATACAGGTATTATGATCAAGAAATAGATGACAGCCTAATGTAGATTACTTAGCAATCACCCTGCAGGAGATTTAACAGTATATACTAAGACAGTGGTTTTCAAATATGGTCCCCAGAGGAGCAGCATAAGCATAACTTGGGAACTTTTTTAGAATTTCAGATTTCCTTTCCCAACCAGACCTACTGAATCAGAAACTCTGGGGAATAGGGCTCAACAATCTGTATTTTATCAAGCCTCCTAGGTGATACTGATGCACAGTAAAGTTTGAGAACCACTGTGCTAAGAAGGTGTTTTGTAAGATTTGAGGGTCACCTCACAGATTGGACATTAGGCAATGCTTTGGAAGCAGTAAGATAAAACAATAGTTTGCAGTGAGTCTCAGAAGAAAAGGTGCCAAGCAGGACCTCAGTCCCAAGGAAACTAGCATGTTGTGTAGGACGGCAAGGACTTGCAAACATAGAGACATACAGTACTTATAAGAGGCAATGGATAGACTCAAATAAAAACATTCTGGCTTCAAATAGAGGTATACAACTTTCAACAAGCTAGACTGCTTATGTCTTGATTTTTTACTCTCTAAATTAGTATAATAAAAATGGGGCTAGCCTTGTACAGTTACTGTGAGAACTAAATGAATTAGAATATTCAGAATAAGCCTGTCACATAATAAGGACAGAAGAGATGTTAAGTCACATTAAACTTTTTATGATATTAAAACTATTGGATAAGTTTTGGTATTCCTCAATTATAATTTGTCTTTCATTCAATATAATATAAAAATGTGTCAAAGATTTATTTAATTAAAGAAGTAATTAGTAAGATCAAGTCTGGGTTCAAAAAAGGTTTTGAAGGCCAGAGATTAATATAATCTCCAGTAAATACTGAAATGACTTTCTAATGAACATAAAACTAGCTAACATACTACAGAGCAAAACACAATAATGTTTGGAGTTATCTTTTTTATCTGACTAAACCAACTGCATCTCTCTTGGACAGCATTTATTTACATTAGGATAGACAGGAATTATTTGCATTACCATCCCAGATAAGAAACATTGAATTGATATCAATTTTCTAGAAGATAACCTCTAGCCCTACAAAATTGTAAAATAGCCTAGTCAATAAAAAGTTAATAAAAGAGGCATCCTGGTACCACTCTGAAAGAACATGAAGTAATTGATGTTGCCTATCTCCAATTTGGGTATAATTTTTCTTGATGAATGTTTTATAAAAAATAGTGCAAAAGACAGGTTATTAGAACTGATTTACAGAAACAAGGCAAGACCAGAAGCAAAGGTCGCATGGCTTGTGCTTCTGGACCCTGGAGCATTATGGACCTGTAGGCAACAGTAAAGGGACTTCAAGAATTAAATGACTTGCTACCAAAGCACCTGGATGAACATCATTGCATCCAGCATAAAGAAGTGTAAGTAATGAAGGAAGAGAAATACACACTTAAACTTGAAAAATATTTTCATTGTAATTGGTCAAAAGAAACCAATTGGAACATTATCCTCAACAGTATGAAACATTTACTTATTCAAAGTAAAAGCACCACCAAGGGTACGAGATAGCCAGTGGTTTCGTTTAGGAGTTACTCATGAGGCTGGGAATGGTGGCTCACACCTGTAATCCAGGTAGGTCTTGCACTCTGGGAGGTCGAGGCGGGAGGATTGTTTGAGTTCAGGAGTTTGAGACCAGCCTGAGCAAGAGCGAGACCCCGTCTCTACTAAAAATTCAAAAACAAATTATCTGGACAACTAAAAATATATAGAAAAAATTAGCCGGGCGTGGTGGTGCATGCCTGTAGTCCCACCTACTCAGGAGGCTGAGGCAGGAGGATTGCTTGAGCCCAGGAGTTTGAGGTTGTGTGAGCTAGGCTTATACCATAGCACTCTAGCCCAGGCAACAAAGTGAGACTCTGTCTTGGAAAAAAAAAGAAAAGAAAAGAAAATAGGAGTTACTCATGGTTTAACACTCAATGCAAAGGGAAATCACCAAGTCTGGCATGATCACCTGACTTTTAAATTCTTGTCATAGAATAACTAGAAAATAAAGTAAAAGTGTGTATACTACCTGATTAAACACAGCAGAAAAAATATTGTAGTTAAATCACCAATATGGTCAATGCTGAACAATGGTTTCAATACAGCATATACACAGGATGAGATTTATAAATCTCATGTGTAAGAGGCTTGGCTAGAAAAAGCAATCATTGATTAAAGAGATGAGTGGAAGTTCTACTTGTAGCTCTTTGGGGTATTTCCATATTACTTCCCATAGAGGTTGTACTAGTTTGCAGTCCCACCAGCAGTGTATGAGTGTTCCTAGCTCTCCAAATCCACACCAACATTTATTGTTTTGGGACTTTTTCGTAAAGGTCATTCTCACTGGAACTAAGTGATATCTCATTGTGGTTTTGATTTGCATTTCCCTGATGATTAGAGATGTTAAGCATGTTTTTTTGTTTGTTTCTTGGCCATTAGTCTTCTTTTGAAAAGTTTTGTTCATCTCCTTTACCCACTTTTTAAGGGGGTCGTTTGATTTTTTTCTTGCTGATTTTCTTGAGTCCTATAGAGATTCTAGTTATCAGCCCTTTATTGGATGTGTAGTATGCTAATATTTTCTCCCATTCTGTAGGTTGTCTGTTTGCTCTCACGATAGTTTCCTTATATATACACATCTAATGGGTGTTGGGCACATCATCTGGGTCATGGACATGCTTGAAGCTCTGACTCGGGTAGGGCAAAGGCAATATATGTAACTTAAACATTTGTACTCCTGTAATATGCTGAAATACAAAAAAATCTCTCAATAAAAAATTAATTTAAAAATTTAGAAAAAGTGATGAGTGGTTACTTGCTTTTAAAAAATATGCATCATTGTGGGAAAATTATATTTCATTTTTTTTCCTCAAAAGTGTTTTATAGAAAACAGCATGGGTCTCAGGGGAAAAAACATAGAAGTTGAATTCTTATTATTTTTCTATGAGTTTTTTTGATTGTCTGTCATGGAACGGAAAAACAGGTGATAATAAGAGTTGTTTTAGATTTTTTTTTCTTAACTGCATTGGACTCATTCTTGATTTATACTTCTTTAAATTTAACTTATTTGACAAAATGTTCTTGACTATCGGCTTGAATGAGGCTAAGTATTATGCACTGCAGATAAGTAAAAGATAAATATGATATTTTTCAAGGAAGTTACCATTTTATCTGGGAATGAATTAAATATGACTTCAAATAAAGAGAGATAAGTATAGTAAAATTAGTAAGAGTCTAGGTTAATAATCGCATTATAGCAGGAATGTTTGGGGAATTTAAAAATATAATAGGGAGAGACATGTCTAGTGAATAAACAAATTGAAAAATAGATGAGATAAAGTGCCTAAAGAGAAGTAGAAAGTAATATATGTGTTTAAAGGAAGAAAGATTATACTACTATAGAAAGGTATTAATTGTTCATCAGCAAAGGCTTCGTGGAAAAAGAAATCTTCAAGATGGACATCAAATGACGGGTAGGACCTAAGTGGTGTGCAATGGGAGGATATTCCAGGCAGAAGAGAAAACAGGTGCATCTGTGCATAGAGAAGACCTTTTGGGTAATTCTTGAGGAATAGATTACATATAGAGAAATGGCATAATAATAAGAGATACTATTTGTTTGGCAGTGTCTCATGCATTCAACTTTCCAAATGTTATTGTGTTTAATCTTTATAATAACCTATTAGGTAATATCATAACTATCATTTTTGGGTAAGGAAATAACCTGCTGAAATCAAACACCTAGTGAGAAATTAGACTAGTATTCTTAATCAAATCTGTTCCATTGGTCCTAACCCTGTGCCTCATTTTCACCCAGCTGCATCTCAGACATTTGGAGTATTACAGGTGTTGAAACTTCATGATTCAACTCTAGAGTTTTAAATGTGGGGTATAAAGAAAAAAGAGTAGTCGTAAATGATGCCAGTGTTTCATGACTGGGTAAATTGGAAAATGGTGGCACCATAAATGAAAAGAATTTCACTGTGGGCATGGTAATCAAAAATTACTAGTAGGCTTTCATGAAATTATATCAAATAAAACCAGAAATTGTATATGGAATTCAGGAGATATCTGAGCTCAGGATACAGATGAAAAGGATAGTAAGAGAATAAAATCTTGGAGAAAACTAATGTTAAAATTAGAAAGAAAGAAGAGGACTATATAGAGCGTGGAAGTTTCCAGCATGAAGAGAGAGAGAGTCAAGGGAGCCTTGCACTTTTACATTAAAAGGCGAAGGAAAATTGTTTCAAGGAGTCCTGGTGAAGTGTGTAATACTCAAGGATAATGAATGTATGTATTGGGGTACTCAGAGTCACTCTTAAGAGGTAAGAGTTGTCCAGTGAAAATAGAAGCCAGATGGAAAGAGGAATAGGAGTGAGGGGTTGGGAGGCAAATGGATGAAAGGGACTTGGTCTGAGAAGTTTAAACTTAGTTCTACTGCATGTCTTAAGATGTTAGTCACAATTTTGTATGGCAAGAAAAATTAAAATGAAAACCTCATACTATAAGAACCACAAGAAACCCACTGCTAAATTGAATAAAGTAGCTAATTGAATACAATAAGAAAAAGCCTGGGATTTTAGCAAAGAGCGACATATCAGGGGTAGCACTGAAAAAGGTATGAGTAAGAGGAATTATTGAGAAGATTACATAAAATAAGATCTTAAGCCTACTTAATGTTAGTGATTATCTTTGTTTGAGGGACTTATTTTTTCTAGTTGGTCTGAAATATGGGTCAGCATTTGTGTGGGGGCATGGTGAGAGAAAGAGAGAGAGAGATTTCCTTGAAGCTTCATTTCTGGGTGTAGATTTTTATTCCTCACCTAATTACTTGGTGATTCTTAGAGAAGAAAAGCAATCTTCACAGGTGCATTTAGAATCCGATTCTGAAGACTGTTCAGAATGACTTTGCATTTGTTCAGAGACTCTATCTTAATTTCACCATTTCCTTTCTTTTTGTGATACAGTATTTTTTCAATGAGGATGTGAAATCGTACCCATATGGCATCCAGGATATCCAAGGATACAGAAGCTAACAAGAGAGCATACCTAGAACAAAATGTAAAATGATAGCTTTTGCTCTTAATATAAAAATTCCAAGACCTTTGAACTAATGGTTTAGGAACTCTTAAGATCCTTTCAGTCGGGTAGTGAAGTATGCATTTCCATACTTGGAACCTGAGGCTACTGAGAGAAGAGTACATTTGCTTATTTCTAATAATGTGGTAATGAAGTAGACTTTTGGAACACATATAAAACATGCCTCTGAATTTCAACTGATCAGAGATTGTAAAATTGATATAGTATGAGCTGTAAATTTACAAAGCCCTTTCAAATTATTTTTCTCACAATAGGTTTATTTTTAGAGTAGTTACCATTACCCTAATTCACCAAAAAGTATGGACATTACCCTAATTCACCAAAAAGGACCTAAGTGGCGTTTTCAACATCCTATAGCAAATTAAGACCAGAGTTGGGAATGGAGTCCTGCAGGGCAGTGCCTTATGGCACCATATTGTGTTCTGACATTACCTTAATCCCAGCCCCGCTGCATAGTTCTTTCTAATATAGCGTCCCCAACCTTTTTGGCATCAGGGACCATTTTCATGGAAGACAATTTTTTCCATGGACTGGGGAGAGCCAGGATGGTTTTGGGATAATTCAAGCACATTACATTTATTGTGCACTTTATTTCTGTTGTTTTTGCATTGTAATATATAATGGAATATTTAATTCCATTGTAACATATAATGGAATATATAATGAAATAATTATACAACTCACCATAGGTTGGGGACCCCTTTTAGGCTAAGCAAAAGGGTTACAGAGGTAGGCTGAAGAGATCAAAGGCAAAGACTGATTTATATTGGTTTTAGAAGACAAGTAATAGTTGTAGACCATTCCAGGTTTCCTCACTTGATACCTTTGTTCATGAGATTATTTATGTCTGATGCATTTACTTTCCTCTCATTTTGATGAAATCTTAGCATTTTTTCAAGCCCCAGATCAAAAGTATATTCTCTAGAGAGCGTTGTTTTTATATTTAGAGAGGATTATTTGTAGCTCTCTGCTATATACACAGCACCCTTTCCAGATCCCCATTGTTGTGCTTATCAAATTGTATTAGAGTTTTAAATGTCTGTCACCCTCTATCAATTGTGAGGCTCTTAAAGCTGAGCTGATCCTTTTCGTATCTGAGTATGTATCATTAGCACTCAACATGGTGACTGGCCCAAAGCTAGTAGGCAGTAAGTAATCATTGAGTGATGGAATGGTGAAGATGAGTCATCTCTCAGGAATTACTCAACAGGTAGTATTTCTATCTATTAGTTTGGTATGAATTCCAGAAAATAAAGTTTCCAGGAATGGTTATAGGAATTTTGAGATTTATTGAGAAACCATAAGATTTCCCAGACATCATTGTGTCTACCGTTTCCAATTTCTAACTATTAATGGCATTAATAAGTTAGTTATTAGTTTAGCTCCCCATCTGTACTACTCTGTCATAAGACATGTTTACTTCGTTTTTTTTAACAAAATATTAAATTTGGTTTCAGACGGTCTTAAGCTTTCCTTAATCATGGCACCCAGATATGACATGTTCAAACTCCTTTCCTTCCTTCGTTTCTTCCTTCCTTCCTTTTGATGATACCATAGCTGAAAAGGTTATCATTTGCCTTTATTCTCAGGAGCACAATCTTTTGCATTAAAGCACTTAAAGAGTAGTACTTACAACTTTTAAATAGTTCTGAGTTTTTTACATAGCTATCAGTTTTCAAATTCAGATATGCCCTATTCTGTGGTTCTCTAACTCCCAATCAGGATGTCATATACTTGGCAATGTGCATCAGATTTCAGGTGGAAATGTGTGTGTGTGTGTGTGTGTGTGTGTGTGTGTGTGTAAGTGGGGAAAACTGACAGAATATATCATTGAATTCTAAATGCATCTTTAACCACCTCTGCTGGGTGTTCATTTCAAATTGTTTCTGGACTGTCATATTGTCACAGTCATTGTAAGTAGTTCTATAGTATTTTCTTTTTAAGAATAATTACTATGTATTTGCACATGCAACTATGATTTTACATTATTATCTGCAAAATTAATAAATGAATAAATTTGGAAATCAAGCTCATTGTACTATATACTCTCAGCTTTTATACAACACCAATAATTCATATTTAAATTGATATACTTTGTGATAGTAAATTTTGCTGGCCAAAATAGCCAATAGTAACAATTTTTGAAAGAAAAAATATTTTGAGACTTTTATGTATGTATTTACAAATGATATTTATCTCCCACCGCACAATTAAAAATAAGGTCATCTTTCTAAGAGCATAGTAGGATCTTAAGTTAGCTTTCTATTTTTCAACTCTAGTCTATAAAAGTTCTTGGCGAACAAATAAGTTAAACCTTTATCTCATATATTCCGGCTTTTAGATAGACTGAAGTTTTTTCATGCCGGAGGCACTTAGGAGCTATTGTGTGTTTGTTACATAAGGCAAAGAAATGTGCTATAACCTTTTCCAATTTAAAGAACTTATGTAGTGCAGATTTAAAAAAAAGACCTACAGCTGAAATAGTTTCTCCATAAATCTAAAAGATGGTTATGTCTATTTTGAAAAAAATATGAAATTTTACAAATTATTCCATTTATTCAACCTATATTTATTGTTTACCTACTATATATATTTTTTCCATATTTATAGAGGATAGGATATGCCAACAATATTAGGTGGTGATTCTTAAAACAATCCTATGGTCTTCCAGTGAAGACTCTTAGCTGATCCTGAAGAATAGGATCCTGGTAAATTTTTATCTTTTAAAACATCACCACCATTTTCCACCTACTTTCACTTTCCTTTTAAACTAAATAATTACAAATATAATTTATAAGCAATTGTTTTATATACTTCCTGAGTCCATTTGGGCTACTATAACAAAATACTTTGGGCTGGGTAATTTACAAACAAAAGGAATATATTGCTCACAGTTCTGGAGACTGGGGAATCTAAGATCAAGGCACCAGCAGATTTGGTGTCTTGGGAGGTCCTGTTCCTCATAGATGGTGCCTTCCACGTATCCTCTCATGGCAGATGGAACTAACAACCTCCTTCAGGCCTCTTTCATAAGGGCACAAATCTCATTCATAAAGGCTCCTTCCTCATCACATAATTATTTCCCAAAAGGTCCCACCCTTTAATATCAACATAGTTGGGGGTTAGATTTCAACATATGAATTTTGGAAAGACACAAACATTCAGACCATAGCACATATAAATTTTGTTTTTAAATTTATTTTATAGAATTTTTTCTTGCTAGAATTCTTACAGGTCAATATAAACAACTTTGTATGATATACACTATAATTCCTGAACAGTCTTTAAGAAATTCTTATAAAATATATTCTATTTTCTTATGGTAAAGATTATAATTTTAACTTTTTATAAGAACTCTTCATGGGCAGATTAAATAAAATATGTCAAAACACAATGAACTACCTTAAAATTAAACACATTACTTTTATTCTTATTTTTATTTATTTATTTATTTTTGAGACAGGGTCTTGCTATGTTGCCTAGACTAGAGTGCAGTGGCCTGATCATAGCTCACTGCAACTCCTAGGCTCAAGCAATCCTCTCACCTCAGCCTCCTAAAGAGCTGGCATCACAGGCATAAGCCACCATGTCTAGTCTCTTATTTTTAATCATAATATTATTTTACCTTGTTTTAATGCTTATTGATCTCGTTTCAAATATACCAACATGTGCTTTTATTTCTATAATCTGGTAATTAGGTTAAGAAATGCATGTGGGAGAGGAGGAAGGGAGAGAGAAAACATCTATTGAATTCATATTATAACAATATTATGAACATCATAATATAACAAGGTATTTCTAGTATGTTTGCTCATTTTGTTCTTTAGATTTAAGAAACTATATTTTTATCTCCATTAAAAGATAAGGTAACCAAGGGTCATGAACTTTATATAACATGTCTGAGATCCATTGCCAATAAGTATGAAAATCAGAATTTAGATCCAGAACTCTCTGGTCAGGGGTTTCAGGGTCTGATAGCTCTTCTCAATGTCATGGTCACTGTCTTGGTTTGTTAGTAGTACTATAACAAAATGCCATAAGCTGATTTATAATTTGTAATTTATGAACAACAAGTTCATTTCTTATAGTTCAGTAGACTTGGAATTCCAAGATCAAGTCACTGGCATTAAGTGTCTGGTAGGGCCTTGCTGCATCCTTATGTGACAGAGGAGTGGAAGGACAAAAGGGACAAAATCCTGTACCCTCACATGGCGGAAGAGCAGAAGAGTGAAAAGGACCTAAGCTATTATTGTTCCTTCCAGCCCTTTTATAAGACACTAATCTATTCATAAAGGTGTAGCCCTTATGATTTAATCATTTCCCCAAAGGTGCCATCTCTTTAAACCACCACAATGGGGATTAAGTTTCAGTACTTCAGTTTTGGAGGGGACACAGTCAAACCATAGCAGTCACCATAACATTAGTAAAGACAACTTAAATCACATAAGCTTTATCCAGTGTCAGCAAATTGTGCATCACCATGGAAGCTGAGATGTAACAGCATGCATCAACATACAGAACAATTTTTTATTCCGTATGCTGACTTCTTTCAAAGTTATCAATAACATAAGCATTTAGAGATCAAACTAGATGCAAGTAATTAATGGTCTTCTTTAGATGTGTGCCATTTATTTAATATTTTTTGTGTGAAGGGCTGCACCAATGCTTTCCAATTCATTTCTAGTAAAGTAAGATACATCATCTAGGTTAATTTAAGTGATCTAATAAAATGTTCAAATTCACCTAACTACAAAGAAAACTTGAAACTAAGATTATTGTATTCTCCTTTCTCATTTAGAAGCTTTCACTTTTACCTCTGTGAGCTCCATATCTCCTAAGCATATTTAACTAAAAGAGTGACTTTGAAATGCTGTAGGAGTCATTCTCAAGTGCTTCCTTCCTCTACCTATTTTTTTTTTTTTAAGAGGTAGTGTCTTGTTTGGTTGCCCAGGCTGGAATACAGTGGTGATGTCATGGCACACTGCACCCTGAAATTCCTGAGCTCAAGGGATCCTACTGCCTCAGCCCCCCAAGTAGCTAGGACTATCGGCACATGCCACCACCCTGGCTGATATATTTTAAAAATTTTATGGAGGTGAGACCTCCCTATGTTGCTCAGGCTGGTCTTGAACTTCTGAGCTTAAGCAGTCCTCCTGCATTGGCCTCCCAAAGTACTGAGATTAAGACATGAGCTATTATGCCCAGTCCTCTCTGCCTCTTTTGAGTTAAGACATTGAATCTTTATGGTATTTAATCTTTTGTTTTGTTTTGTTTTTTTGCTGCTTCATCAGTCTTTGCCCTAGAGTCTGACTGATTTTGTAGCCATAATATAGTCTATAGAAAAATAGTGATTTGGGATGTCAGAAAAACACACTGTTTCATAGAGATAAAGAGTAATAAAAGCCATTTAATGCCTAATTCTTAGAAATTATGTTTGTATAGAAAAAAGAGACACTGGCTCTCCTACTTTACAGGATTTTGTATGGCTGATGTTAATGGAAAGTCTCTTTTTTTTTTTTTTTTTTTTTTTTTTTTTTTTGAGACAGAGTCTCGCTTTGTTGCCCAGGCTAGAGTGAGTGCCGTGGCGTCAGCCTAGCTCACAGCAACCTCACACTCCTGGGCTCAAGCGATCCTTCTGCCTCAGCCTCCCGAGTAGCTGGGACTACAGGCATGCGCCACTATGCCCGGCTAATTTTTTATATATATATATCAGTTGGCCAATTAATTTCTTTCTATTTATAGTAGAGACGGGGTCTCGCTCTTGCTCAGGCTGGTTTTGAACTCCTGACCTTGAGCAATCCGCCCGCCTCGGCCTCCCAAGAGCTAGGATTACAGGCGTGAGCCACAGCGCCCGGCCTGGAAAGTCTCTTTTGTTGACGTAAAAGACTTATCTGTACCTCTTGCATATCATATAAACACTGCTAGCATAATAAATCTGACTTGAAAATGTATGAACGTAGGATATTCCATTTATAACTTTACATTATTTTTATTCTTCCCTTACAAACTCATCTTCTTGTTAAACATTCATGATTGGAAGACCAAAGATTACAGTAAAATAAATGTAATAATATTAGATTGTAAAACATAGGCTTTATATAGTTTTTATCTAAATAGATTCAAAATTAAAACAAAATAACTTAGTTCATTATTTCTACTCTTCTTTCTGCCTTACTCCACTCCCAAAAGATTTAAAATTCATTTGGTCCACTTAAGCTAAAATAGCTATGCTATTTACAAGCAAAGCAAAACACACATATTGAGGGAACTAAAAATTCTTTACTTTTTTTAGCAATTCATAAAATTTACATTGGCACTTTCATTCACTTATTCATTCACTCATTCATTCATGCATGTATAAATGCATTGATTTCAGGAATATGTGTGGAAACTATATTCCATAAGCAGGCATTATAAAAAGATATGTAAACAGGAAACTCTCCTGTATCTTACTGTGTGTTGGCATGCATCTTTCATTATCCCCTCCTTTATTTTACCTTCCAAAGATTTGTTTTCTTCATCATTCAAATTTTAAAAATGCAGTTTTCCTCTAATATGTAGAAGAAAACAAAAAATAAAGAAAGTAATGTTTAAAATATGGCATACTTTTAACTTGCTGTCAATTCTTTGATGGTGTGGGATCCTTCACTAAGTGAATCCCCATTATCTCCTTGTTTTTAAGCTTCCAAATTGAGTTTTAAATGTATAAAAGTCAAAGCAAACAATCAACCAGTAGCTTAAACCATAGTATAATTCCTCCTTGAAGTTAAAGGGAAATTAGTATTATTCCTAAAATATTAATGTTTAATATATACATATTTAAATGATGATTTTTAGATCTCTAATTAAAATGAAGTTGATAATAATTTTAATGTAACCATCAGGAGCATTCCAAAACCAAGTAATTCTGTCAGATGTATCCCAGCCCAAATATCAAAACGCATTAATTCTTTCAACAGAATACCAAAATTTTGCATTATTTTATCTCTGTGTTTTTATTGCTTATAATAATGCTCATTGTAGAAGATGCAGAAAATTATTTAACAAAACAAAACAAAGCCACACAATGTATCATAACTGATTCCCCAAATATAAGCTACTCTTAATATAACTTATTTCCTTTATTCCTCACATTTAGTCTGATATTCTGTTTGTATTGATTAATCTTTACACGTTTATTTTTTATCTTTTTCACTTAACAGAATTGTGTGTTAAACGTTTTCTGCAGCATTAAAATCACTTTGTAAATATTTTGATGCATAAACTTTGTCAGTGTATAACAATTTATTGTGGAATACATAGCTTGTTTCCAATTTAGCTTTTTGTAAATAATTCTTATATAAATAATTTTATTTTGGGGTATTTCATTAATAGTGATTTTTATAAAGGGAGAGAAAATGTACTATGATGCAACTTATCCATTCCAGGGTTTTTCATTTTGACTTATTTCTTAGCCATTCAAGGGGTACTAATTCATTTTTCCATGAAAATCTTGTTAATATTATATCATATCTTTATATATCACACGTGGTATTTCCCTGCCATTACCCAGAAACTATAACTGTTTCTTTATAGTTTTTTAAATGTTTCTTTTCTCTGTAAATGTGTAAAATTTTTTTCTAGTATTTAGGATGCAGAAGAGTAATCTGATTTTGTGACTGTATATATGTAAAAGGTATTTTAATATATCCTTCAGAAAAGGATGCCTTAATAGTAATTTTAAAATAATAAATCTAGGTTTACCTCTTTGCATTTTTCTTTAAATCCAGTGAACCTATGTGAGCTACATAATCTGGTTCTTTTTCTGCTCGAGAAAGATATTGGCAAATGTGTCCTTGATCGTTAACCCTGTTTTAGTTATTGTGCTTTTGTTCTCAGGAATAATTACAGTTCTTTCTTCATATGTCCTTCAGTTTGTCCTGTTCAATTGCACCCTAGTAAGGTTTTTTAAAAAATTTTTTTTCATGTTTTTGCCATTCTTTTCCAATATCAATATAAAATTTAATTCTACAAATAGATTATTAACTTATCTTAAATTCTTCCTTTTCTCACCCAGCTTCATTATGTCATAGAAGATGTATCTTTATTTCCAGGCTTTCTTACTCCTAATTCATCTAAAGCATTTTCAACATTGTATTAAAGTTGCCAAATATTTTCTAATTCTTTTTTGTTGATTTTTTTGTAAATCATTTTTAGAGGTCTGTTGTTTTTCTGAGTCTTCAGAAAGATTTTCAGCTTTCTGTTCTCTTTTAAACTTTTATAGAGCCATAGTTCATTTACATAGAGAATAGAGCCCATTCCCTCTTCAAGCCATTCTCAAAAGAGGGCTAATCATTTCTGATATGCTTTAAATGAATAAATAAGGCATTTGAATTATCCCTGGCCCAGCTCTCTGTCCTAGGAGTGCTTGTCGACTTCTTTGCACATCCTGAAGGGAAAAATTGATATGTAGAGTTTTTGCCAACCTCCCAATATCTAGCATATTAATACTTTTCAGATAAACCAGAACCCAGCCTCCATTCTTTCTATTTCAATCAATATAACACTCAGGATAATTTTCTTAATATTTACATTATCCATGCCACATCTTGTACTATTCTACTCAGAATACTCCAGTGATTTCTCTCTTGTTTTAGGATGACTTCCACATTCATGAGCCTAGCATTCACGGCTCTCTATAATACACCTGTTTCTCAAACATCATTTCTACTCTCTTCAGCAGATCTCTCTCCTAATCCTACCAATTATCTAAATAATAACCAATAATAACCTTCCTTTGAAGCCAAGGTCAAAACACACCTTCCTCAGTGGCCCATGTCTCTATATTTGCTTCTTAACATTGATTCCTAAATCAACATGAGGAAGCAATGATAGTCATTTAGAACTATCAAAACATAAGCAGCCCTCTTCATTTCTTTCTGTTATGATCCTAACACATGCACTGAGTTCTTATAGCAATTTAAAACACATTTTTAATCTCGCTTTCTTCACCGTTGATTCTGATTTCAGGTTCTGATTTTAACACATATTTTTTCCTATTTTATCAACCTATGCGTATTATTTAATTTTATTTTGACATTTCCAGATTTTGGCATCAGTGCTAATTCTTAGTCAGTCCATCTGTTGTTGGGCCTCTGATAGTGGGTGTCCAACCTTGTGCCATGTCCTTTTTCACATGAGGAACTCAGTGAGCTAGTGGGAAAAACATCACCTGCCTCCCGATGTTTGATTTTCTACCCAGGCTGTGCACTTTCATGAAAACAAATCACGAGCTGGTGTTTGAATGCTGCCAAATTTCTGCTTTTTTTTTTTTTTCAGGAAACATACATAAGAATATGTGACATTTCAAAATTAAAAAGAGTTTTGAAGAACTATTGTGTTAAAAAAAAGGTTTTTTGTCTTTGTTTTTTTTTTTATTTTATTTTATTTTTTGTTTTTGATGTTTTTTTTGGCTTTTCACCATGTAAAAAAGCATATGTTCTTTAGGGTAGAATAAAATTGTTACATTCTGGGACCTTTTCTAAGAACCTGTATTGTTGTGGATAAAACAAAATTCAATGAAGAAACAAACTTGTAATGCAGTGAAAGACTATGAAATATTTTACTTCTAAGAAGACTGAAAGACAATGATTATGCATCATTTAGCCACTTCAGAATGGTTCATTCATGGGTAATATGTGTTAGGATTTATTTGGCCTCATTCCACAATAAAAAAATTTTAATGATAATTTGTTATAATTTGTTATAGATTATTACGTATACCATGTGCTTATATCAGGAAGTAGTATCTTTTTTATACAACTCATTGGCTTTTTATTACCCAACTATGCATTTATTTAAAACAAAAGCCATCTTATTTCAGAGATACAAAGTGTTAGACTTTATGTACATCATATAGAAATAGATGAGAATATATGGAATTTGGAAGGTGTATGTGAGGCACAGGAATGTAAAAAGAAATCTCATTTTAAGATCAGATTTCACCTGGAGAAGGATGACAGGCCACCAAAAATGTGATTTTTTTTTTTTTCTGAAGCTAACATTGAAAGCCCCCAAATTTGATTTTTATAGGGTCTAGAACTATAAAGGACATTTAGAGATACTGATTTATGTTCACCAAGCTCACAGAAGTATTTTGTATAAATTACAATGTCAACTAATATGTTAGTGTAAGAAATAGTATAGGGCCATATTTAAGAAAGATGAAGGACTTTGGAGTCAGACTGCCTGGGTCCAGATCTTTATCTGAGTGTCTTACTGACAGTGTGATCTCGAGCAATCATAGAAATATCACTCTCTGTGCCTCACTTTCCTCATTTGAAAAAATGAAGATAACTATATAGCTATTATAGGGTTGTATAGCATAGCTCATAGGATTGTTGTGTTGGTTTAAAGAGTTAATTGAGGTAAAGCACTTCATGCCTGCACGTGGTAATTGCTCAAAAACTGTTCCCTTTTGTAGTTACTCTTTTTGTGAGAAATGTAACAAAAAAGAGGCAGGACACTAAGATCCTTTTTTTATCATTTTTTTTCTCACTCTTGGGAAGTTATCAGAGAAGCTTTATGGCAATTCAAAGTTTTCTCTTTTAAGCAGGAAATTAGGACAGAGGTATTAGTTACATAATTTTGACTGTCTAATGCCTTTAGGAAGAGGTAGCCTGATATATCCACCTTCCTAAATGGTGCGGCCTTGCCTCGGGGAACTGAATAGTCAGTATCTGTGGAATAATGCTCTCCTCTGGTTGGTGCTTAGATGAGCACTGCTAATTTTGTAACACTATGATACTTTTTTGTTTTCCTTTTAATGTTGAGTAGCAATCCCTTTCCACTCCCTTATTACTTGCACATTCTTTTTTTAGGCGTGTTACTTTCAGGAAATTTTATTTTGGACTGGGAGTTTCACAGAAATATATCATTTGATTCATTGTGCATTGATTTTATAGTTAAAACTTTGCAGTCAGCCTTACCAATAATCTTCACGTTCATGAGGGGAATTTGTTTTCATCCTCCCATGTGCTCAATTCATTACACACATAAATACATATTTAATCATTCTTATAAATTCCTGGCAGCTGACAAATATTTCTGCTGATTTTGACAGTAGAATAGACTAGATATTTAAGTAAAGACCCTTTGGGGCATGGTTTGACCTATTTCTTATTTTTTACTTTATTTATATCACTCATTTGGACATTTGTTCATTTACTGACTTGTTTGGTTATCTATCTCAAGTGTGTCTCTTGCCTTCCTGAGGAGATTGTAAATTTTTTAAGGGAAGGGACTTTTTGATACAAATGCCTTTTCTCATAGTACCAAGCATAAAGCTGGACCCAGAATCTATGTTGAATAAATATTTAGTTGCTCTGCATATGAAACCATAGGTTGGTTATTTCCTCTTGCTTTGCAGGTGCTAGTGATATAGTATGGTATGTCAAGACTTTTATAAGAATTGCTGTACTACAATGGATGTAGGTACAACAAAAACAAAACTCAAAAGCTATGTTTTGTATGTTTAATAACAAAGAATACTTCATCTATTATGAATATATAATATGGCTTTTATAATTCTTCTGTAATGATTATTATTCTGATATTTCCAAAAACTTTAAGTGACTTGCGGTTTTTTTATTCACACAAATGTTCCATTTGAAATTCATTATAAGACTCTAAGAAAACAATCTCAGAAGTTGCATTTCTCCATCTATTATCACCTTATGTAGAATGTCTGAAAAGCTTTTTTTCTTTGGATTGATCAGAATCCAACCAAAATATCAGGGCTTCCATACTGTGAAATCTTCCTAGGAAGGCATGTTCTTTATTTAGATTGGCATCCCTGGCATCAAGCATCCAGCACCAGCTCTGGGAAGCATCTAATAAGCTCATTTACCCAAGGATAAATAGGTGCACCTTGTTGTATGTGGACACTGTGCAAAACATTTGTACACATACTTTTAATTTTATCCTGACAACAACCCTGAAAGAGCAATACTGTCACAATTTGAATGAAGAAACACAGGCATATAGAGGTTAAAAGATTAATGTACTCATTATCACATAGAGAATACATGCCAAAGCATATATTCTAACCCAGTGTTTTTTGTTTGTTTTGTTTTGTGTTTTTACAATAAATTTAGAAGGTACAAGTGTTTTTTGTTGCATGGATGAATTGTATAATCTGAAGTGTCAGGGCTTTTAGTGCAGCTGTCCCCAATTTTTTTGGCACCAGGAACCGGTTTCATAGAAGACAATTTTTCCAGTGAGTGATGGGGGACTGCTGTGAATACAGATGAAGCTTCCCTTGCTCACCCGCCTCTCACCTCCTACCTCCTGCTGTGCAGCCCCCTGGGTTCCTAAGTTTCATGGAAGACAATTTTTCCACTAATGGGCATTAGAGGTATGTGGGGGGGTGAAGTTCTGAGTCCTGGTCTCTAACAGGCCAGGGACCAATACCAGTCCACAGACTGGCATTGGGGACCACAGTTTTAGTGTACCCATCACCAGAATACTGTACATTGTTTCTGGTAGGTAATTTTTATCCCTCAGCCCCCCTCACCCTTCTCCCTTCTTAGTTTCCAATGTCCATTACACCACTTTATGACCATATATACCCATCATTTAGCTACCACTTATAAGTGAGAACATGTGGTATTTGCTTTGTTTTTGTTGTGTTTTAAAATCAAATGGGGGAAATTTACCTTTGTCAGTTTTGTTGTCTACTATAATCAAATTTTCATATCTCTGATTTATTCACTTCTACCTCCCTCTATTTGAAAGCATAAAATATCTATATTAATTAGCAAAGATTAATTAGTGAAGATTGATTCTATCTCTTCTTGTTAGAAATTACTTTTTTTTGAAAATTATTTTTCAGATCTTGAACTTTCACTGAGTCAAATCAATAACTTTAAGTTATATAACTAAAATTTCTAGAGCTAGTCTCTATTGAGGATGAGAATATGTTTAAGGTAATATTAGGAATTCAATGTTCAGAGCAAATGTTTGGCCTAATTCTGAAATAAGCAAATTTTTTTATTATCACGAGGGAAAGTCATGAAAGGCTTTGAAATTTAGTGAGTGTTTGGGCTAGCTCATCCTTTTGGACTGTCTCTACCTTTGCTTGCCATTGACTAGGCTATTTTACAACTTTTTTAGAGGTAGAAGTTAAGTAGTAGAAAACTGACAGTAATTATTTCCTCTGGACTGCAATTGATATCAAACTGTAGATAATGATTGCCAGTTTTTCATTCTTTTATAAATTCATTTCATTATGAATGAATTTATATGTCTATAAATACATGGTACATTGAGTTCCCATTTGAATCAGTTGTAGCATGTTAATTTCCACAGTAATTAAAATTTCTGACACATGTTCATTTTATATCTGCATGAGAATTATGTTTGTGCCTTTTATTTAGAAAAATATCTTTTAAGACTTTTTCTGCTGTATTTTCTTTCAGCTTCTAGTTCACCTTTAGGTGTCTAGTGATCTAACAATCTCTTTAGAAATCTTAGATTAGATGTGTGTCTCAAGTCAGTTATCTCAACCAACATTATATTGAATTTCACATCTTTTGGCACTTTATAGCTACTAAGATTCTATTAAGCAAAAGAAACTTCTGGGGCTATGAATTATGCAGTGAATGTTACCAAATGATACCAAAGTTCCTTAACTCCATTGTATGTGCATTTTAATATAATATATATATGTATATATATATATGAGATAATATTTTAGGTAGTGTGTGAGAGATGCTTATTTCCAAATTGATTGATTATAAAGAGAGAAGGAAGCTAAGTAAACATTATCAAAGAAGAAGAAGAAACAGTTCCTAAAATCTATCTCAGGATGAGAATATATCAGAAGGCATATTGATTTCATAAGTCATCCTATGATTATGCACTCTAGTTTACCAAGAAGAATTTACTATTAAATTCTGAAATACATATATTTCACCAAACTGGGAGGTAAAACTTAAATTTTTTTTATGTGTCATGAGTTCTCAGCATATACCAGAATTTACTTTATTATCATCATAGACTATCTCATGTGTGATTGATTTTTATTTTTTACTATAAAAGTCATATTCATTTTTCCTAATATATCATCTAGAAAATATATATAAGCCAAATATCATATATATGATCATAGGAATTAGAAAGCTGAATAGGCTGGGTACAGTGGCTCACACCTGTAATCCTAGCACTCTGGTAGGCCAAGACAGGAAGATTCTTGAGGCCAGGAGTTCAAGACCAACCTGAGCAAGAGCGAGACTCCATCTCTACAAAAAAAAAAAAAAAAAAAAAATAGAAAAATTAGTTGGGCATGTGGTGTGCACCTCTTTTCCCAGCTACCTGGGAGGCTGAGGCAGGATTATTGCTTTGATCCCAGGAGTTGGAGGTTGCAGCGAGCTATGATGACACCATTACACTGTAGCCTGGGCAAAGAGCAAGATCCTGTCTAAAAAAAAAACAAGGCTGAATAGTAAGCTAAAAACTGAGAGGAGGGAGACAAGGGATGTGGGCAGGATGAGTACTGAACTCATGGCAAATTTGAAACCCATCACTTGCTCTTGGATTTGGCAGCATAGGCAAGTTGACTTTCTTTCTCTGCCTTGGCTCAACTACGTTAGTTATCTAGTAAGTTATAGAACTCATTTTGTAGGGCTTTCAAAGAAAATATGTATAACTAAACATGTTATAATGTCATATATTTAGTTATAGACCAATTAGTTAATTTTTATAAGTTAAAGGTATTTATTTTTAAATTGGATAAATTTTACATGGTGGTTTTGAGAAGACAAGATAAATCACATAAAAAGAAATTACGAACATAAAAGTAACAAAGTAAGACAAGCTAGATTATTATGAAGAAGTTACTAATGACAGGAAATTAAAGATAAAAACACATAACAATGCAGCCAAAAATATAAACTGAGAGTTAGAAAACAACATTGTAGACTTATAAAAGAAACATTAGTTATTTTTCTTATTTAAAGTAGTTAAATATAGGGATACCAATCTTTACATTTTTTCATTCATTTATTTCTTTGTCTTTATATTTATTCATTTCTTCAACTTTTTTTTTTGACAAGTCAGAATATCTCCTGAAAGAACAAGAAGAGTAGACCATCACAGCACAGTTCTTTAAGCAGTATTAGAATTATGCTCAAAATATTAACAAAAGTCAAAGGTCAAATGTTCACTCTGTGGCTATAAGGAGAGGATATGGGTCAGTTTCAAAGAAGATCGTGTGCATGCTGAGATTTCCAGACACTTAGGCAGTGGGAATTATGCCAGAGGGAAGGACATATAGGAGTAAAATTGGAAAGAAAAAAAATATGTTTGGGGTATGACAAGTATTCATGTGGGTCTCAAGCAAAAGAGGATGATGAGAGATGAGATGAAGGAAAATGTAGAGCAAATTGTTGACGAATTTCTTGGACCGAAGATTTAGAGACGTTCTTTACAAGGAGGAAGGACATTCATGTGTTGTAAGCAAGGAGTACATGATAATATTAGTGCTTTGGAAATATCAGGAAGGTGATACATGAAGGGTGGATGATTTATGCTGCAGATGGGGATAAACCGAAGGTAGGGAGAAAAGTTAGGAGGTAATTTCAGTAGTTTAAGAATAAGAACCAAGGAAGGATGGTGATGGGAGCATAAATGAGGCAGAATTAGAATTTTTGGTAGCCAAAATAATATCTGTGCTAAGTGAAAGGTAATTTCAATTTCTCCTGAATAGGATGTCAACTAGATGGAATGGATGTTGGTACTGTTCAATACATTTGAGTTTGGCAATAGACAGTGGATGGGAAGGGTTTTGTTGAGGGTAAAGGATAAATTAAATGAATTGAGATACCTGAAAAATATTAAACTGAGGATATCATAGAAAATTGTAAATGTGAATCTGAAGACCAAGCTATTAGTCAGCAATGGAGAAGGGTGTGCTATTTGAAGTAGTTCCAGAATGGAGTACTAAGGAACTGATATTTAAGAACATGCAAAAAAGAATGCATGCACAATAAGAAACAAATATTGTGTGCCAGTACTACTTTAGTCTTCACAACAACTCAGTGAGGTAGGTGCAGATATTATCCACAATGTACGGTGGGATTAGCTGAGGCACAGAGTCCAGGCAACCTGCTCAGCAAGGAGAAGTGGTATCCAGAAATGTCAAAGAAAAATAGAGACTAATGTTCAGCATTAATGTTATAAATTAACATAATTTTGAAAATAGTATTTTAATTAAGTATTTAGAAAGTCTATAGTAAATGGCAATTAAATTATGTTCTAATCTTAAGACTTTATGATTATAGTATTTAAAAATGCTTTTAAACATCATGTGTAGCTAATCCATATATATAACCACTATATAACCCAATAGTATTTTTTCCTCGAATAAGGAAATCTTTAGGTAAAATATTCTAATGTAATCTAAATATTTACCTAAGAAATAAGTATTTATTTTAAATTTGTATTATTTCAGTTCCAGGCAATTGCATATACTGAGAAGCCTTTCAATTTGATATAAGCTTTGTATTCTCTGTACATTATCATTTTATATTAATAAATCTCTCAACTCAGTACAGAAATTTGAAAAGGATTTTAGTATATACTTTCAGGTCATAGAATAAAAAATGTTCTTTGAAAAACAAGCTATTATCTCTTTCTCATTATACTTCAACCATTTATTTAAAGTTGGTAGAATTCATAATTAAATAGAAATTGGACATCTTTGGCGCAGATGGGCTAAATAACCTGCTCACAAATCACAAAGAAAACATACCAACTTCAGGCTGTTGTCCTTCTCAGATGTTAATTTCACAACCTAAAATGATTTGTTCAGATAATTATTTTCTATCTTTATATTAAGCATCATGCCAATGAGTTCATTTGGGACTAGTGGAATTATATATCTCTGAAAATGTTCAGGTATTACATAACATTCTGAGCCTGTGGTTGATCTATCGCTTGCTAGTCAGGGAACTAGTCATAGAGACAAGAAGGAACCAGTAGGCACATTATATTTAGATATTTTAAAATGTCTTTGCAGTATCCACTAAAAAGGTTATTTTAAAATAAGTTAAAATGAATTAGGGTAAAGATGATTTTTCTGTATGGGATATTTATGGCTATAGGAATTGCTGTAGAGATAAACTTTTTTCTTAGCCTTTATATATATGGCTCAGGAAACTGATATTTTAAAAATATTTTCTTGGTGCATCTATTTGCCATTCCTTTACTTTTCTATGCCATTATATTTTTAGTGTATATCTTATCTGGACATATATGTTTATAATGTGTACATTATACTTATGTAATTATGTATATGTCATATATCGACTTAAGTGATTTTCTTCTATGTATACTAATATGAAAATTGATATATTTAAATACATTACTTGAAATCTTCTTGACTCTGTTAATACTAGCTATGCTACCTGAGTCAACATAATTAAACATTTTTATTCTTTTCTACCCAAACTCTGCAAAGCATTCTTTTTATTTCTCTTGGCTTCACACTCATCATTTTCAAGTATTCATAATAGCAAACACTGTATACTGGTGTTGAATGGTGGAAAGACCATGAAATTCATAGTCCAATCAACCTGAGTTAGCCTCAATTCCTCAATTTATTAACCTTGAGTAAACCTTGAGACTTAATAAACTTACTTATAAAATTATTTAAAATTACAAAATATACAAAGTGCCTCAAATACAGGAAGCACTAAAAAAGTCAAATTCCTACTCTCACAATTTATAATATGCAAGCATTCCCTTTTACATTCTCTCTACTGTTATTATTTGACTTTTTGATAATAGCCATTCTAACAGGTGTGAGGTGATATCTCATTGTGGTTTCGATTTGCATGTTTCTCATGATTAGTGATATTGAGCATCTTATCATTTACCTCTTGGTCATTCGTATGTCTTAAGAAAAATGTCTATTTAGGTCCTTTGCCCATTTTTAAATCAGGTTATGTTGTTTATTTGCTATTGAATTATATGAGTTCCTTATGTATTTTGGATATTAGTACCCAACTGGACATGTACATTGCAAATATTTTCTCCCATTCTGTAGGTTGCCTTGTAATTTTTTTTACTATTTCATTTTTTGTGAAAAAAACTGTAGTTTGATATAGTCCCACTTGTTGACTTTTATTTTTGTTACCTTTGGTTTTGATGTTATTAATATTTCTAAAAAAATCATTTCTAAGAACAATGTCAAAGAGATTTTCCCCAGTATTTCTTCTAGAATTTTAATGGTTTCAGGTCTTATGTTTAATCCTTTAATCCATTTTGAGTTGCTTTTTGTATATGGTATAAGATACATGTGTCAGGGGCTAATTTCATTCTTTTGCATGTGGATATCCAATTTTCCCAGCACCATTTATTGATGAAATTATTCTTTCTCTGTTGTATGTTCTTGGTATCTTTGTTAAGGATTAGTTGACCATATATGCTTGGTTTTATTTCTCAGCTGTCTAGTCTCAATATTCTCAATATTCCCAATATTCTCATTATTCTCAATATTCCATTGTTCTGTGTGTCTGTTTTTATGCCAGTTCCATGCTGTCTTGATTACTATAGCTTCATAATGTATAGCTTGAAATCAAGAAGTGTGATTCCTCCAACTTTGTTCTTCTTTCTCAAGATTGCTTTGGCTATTCGAGGTCCTTTGTGGTTCTATACAAATTTTGGGATTTTTTTTCGATTTATTTAAAAAATGCCATTAGAATTTTGATAGGGGTTGTATTTTGCTTTTTATTATTGAGAATTTTGTTAGGTGTGGACTTGTCATATATATGGCCTCACAGAAAGTAGGAACAGACTAATAACAAGTAAGGAGATTGAAACAGTAATAAAAAAATTCCAAATAAAGAAAAGCTCAGTACCAAATGGCTTCGTGGATGAAGTCTACCAAACATTTAAAGAGAAATTAATACCATTCCTTCTAAAACTCTTCCAAAAAAATGAAGAGGACGGAATACATTCAATCTCATTTTATGAGTTGAGCATTACCCTGAAACCAAAGCCAGACAAGGACATTATAAGAAAAGAAAACTACAGGCCAATGTCCCTGGTGAATGTAGATACAAAAATCCTCAACAAAATATTTACAAACCAAATTTAACAGCATATTAAAAGGGTCACACATCATTATCAAGTGGGATTTATCCCTGGGATGCAAGGATGATTCCACATATGCAAATCAATAAATGTCATATACCTATTAACTTCTAAAAATCATATGATCATCTCAATTGATGCCAAAAAAATAATTTGCCAAAGTTCAACATTCTTGTACAATAAAAATTCTTCACTCAGCTTTTTTTGACACTCATCGATGTTTACATATTTTGTGTTTCCATCCTCACTAAGCCATTTAACAGTGACTCTCCTACACACACATACACCCCAACGTATAAATGATCAACTCCAATATTAAACATTTGTGCATTTAGAAAGAATCTAAAATAAATACATAGGGAACATTTTACTCTTAGTCTTTTATTAAAATTCTAGTGTCCTTTATAAAAATTATATATGTGTATGTGTGTGTGTGTGTGTGTGTATACTTGCAGTTTCTTATCCCACCTTTAAAATATGTTCTACGAAATTATTTGTGTGCTCTGATGGATGATCTTTATTAAAACCATTATGTTTTTGAATTATTTATTCTTTTGAAAACAACATATATGTCAATGGAAGAAAGATGCATAGATAAGAAAAAAATGGAAAACCACCAATAGAAACCCAATAGCAGTTTAACAATTTTAATATGAGGGTATGATCTTTCAGACATATTTTCATGAATGTACATAGCAAAAGAAAAGATAAATATAAAGTGACAAATTCACAATATCAAATGGAAAAATTTTGCAATGAATATGGGAAAATATTTCAGAATAAAGAGTTATTTATAATCTAATTAGAAAAAATATATTTAAATGATATTGCTATTTTAATGTTTACTATTGTATCTTAGCACATCAAACATGGCCTGGCACATACATAGCAGGTGCTTAATAAATATTTATTGAATGAATGCATTTATGCTTCTTAATCATTTGTTTTCACATTTTCTGGTATCCTCTTATATCAATTAAGGTGCATTCATATTATTTAAATTACTCTATAATATCCCTTTATCTTGCTGAAATAAAATTTTTTTAATCTATTTTCTATTGCTGCATTTTCAATGCTTTAACAATTTTGAGTGTTATAAATGCTGGGGTGGTTAATATTTAAAAGCATTTTTACATACTCTGCAGAATAAACTGTCATTTAAAAATTGGAGTCATGTATTAAAGCCAAATTAAAGTAAATTTGAAGGATGATTCTAGAGTATGAAAAAATGCATTTTTAACTACAGAATAGAGATTGTGTTGGGAATATAAGGATAGAATCAAAGTAAAAGACAAACAGTAAGACATTAGAACTTCTAGAAATGGAAGATAAAATTATTATTATGAAAATACAAATGGATGAGATAAAAGCATAATTAGTTACAGCCTGAGAGAATTGATGAATAGGAAGATATACATGACAAAGTAATAATAGTATGCAACAGAGATAAAGATGAAATATACAAATTATTAAACATTGAGAAGTTAACATTATGCATAATAGAATGAGAAAAAAACTGGCATGTATCTCGTTAGAGATCTAGAAAGGAATAATAGGAAGAAAGGAGAAAAGCACTTTAGATAAAATAAATAAAATAGATAAAATAGCAAAAAACTAAACTGAGAGAAGAAATGGAATCACAGAACCTGGAGGAACTAAGTAACCCAAGAAAGATAAATAAAAAGAAATACACAGCTAGACTCATCCTTCACCAATGAAACCTATAGGGACCTAAGCATAGGGTCCATGTAGTAACATGTCCCCATGAGTCATGCCTCAAGGAAGCACCCTTTGTGTAATTCCTTGGCCTTGTGATGAATTTTGGTGAATTTGACATCAGCATACATGATGCAAGCAGAGGCTTAATAAGTGTGTGCATTGGAGCCTGTCCCTTTAGAATGCTGCTCTGGAACTGCCATTGACATTCCAGAATAAAAGCTGATGTGGTGGCCGGGCGCTGTGGCTCACGCCTGTAATCCTAGCTCTTGGGAGGCCGAGGCGGGCGGATTGCTCAAGGTCAGGAGTTCAAAACCAGCCTGAGCAAGAGCGAGACCCCATCTCTACTATAAATAGAAAGAAATTAATTGGCCAACTGATATATATATAAAAAATTAGCCGGGCATGGTGGCGCATGCCTGTAGTCCCAGCTACTCGGGAGGCTGAGGCAGCAGGATCACTGGAGCCCAGGAGTTTGAGGTTGCTGTGAGCTAGGCTGACGCCACGGCACTCACTCTAGCCTGGACAACAAAGCGAGACTCTGTCTCAAAAAAAAAAAAAAAAAAAAAAAGCTGATGTGGTGAACAGAGGGGCCCAGCTATTATTGAATACATGCTAGTGAGGCCATCTTGTTCTGCACAGCCCAGCTCCCTTCCCGGCTGACTGTAGCCTCATGAGGGACCTCAGCCAATGCACAGCATCATGAGAAATACAAATGGTTTTGTTCAGAGCCAGTGTGTTCTAAGTGTAAAAGTCAGGAAGAGATCTCTGATTAAGTCCCCAACATTATTTTTCAGTTTGAGAGTGAACAAAGCTCTTCTGCACAGGCCTGATTTCTCTAGAGAAAAATCAGACATTCCTGCTAATGCATAAAGTTATGTAACATGGTATGTGAATTAGTAATGAAGATTTTCTGTATATGCAGGAGATTATTTTTTTATTCCGACACACATAACTATTCCTTCAGATAATTGGCATTACTTCTTATCCATAGTAATATCTAGGGTTTTGGCAGTTTCTCTTTCTACATTAACACATCTCAGAATATTCTTCATGGAGAACCAGAAACCAGAAGTCAATTTGTTGTTGTTATTGTTGTTTAATTTTGGAATATTATGGGGGTTATAAAAGTTTTCTTTACATGATTTGCTTTTGTGCAGTTTGAGTCAAAGTTATAAGTGTGCCCATCACCAAGGTAACGTGCATTGTACGGTTAGGTGTAAATTTACCTATCCCCTCCTCCCACCTACTTGGTTTCCATTGAGTTTTACTACCATATGTGCCATTCACAAAAATTAATTCATGATGAATAACAGATTTAAATCCATTTGTTTTTATCACATTGTGATTTAACTGTTAGGTGTAATAAGTCTCTTTTGGATGTAATATAATAGATAGAAACATATACATAAATCCAACACACATAGGTATTTGCCATCTAAATGACAGAATAGAATGAGTTTAAACTGGTTCTTCATTTGCTAATGACAGTGTCCTCTTCTTATCTAGTTTTGCCAGAATTAAGGAGAAATCTCATGAATGTGACTGATATGAGGGCAAGGCATTTGATTGACCTATAAATGATCTTTATAAATTTATATGCAGCTCTACTTGTTTTTAAGTAATTTATAGAATGAGAGAGATCTCTTTTTATACCTTAAAGTTGTAGTTATTCTTACTGATCAATTAGTATAGGTATAGTATAGTCAGGTATAGTATAGTCATGCTTATTAACAGCGTTATTCATGATTTGGAGAATGACACCATAAAAAGAAAGACAAAAGGAAATACTTTTTCCATATTTTCCCTAAACATTACAGAAAGGATATGATGGTAATATTTATCTCTGTGTTATTGAGAAAATGATCTGATATAAAAGCAGGTGAACTACCAGCTTATGGCTTTAGATTTAGTCTAGAATGGATCCAATAGTATCTGACCTTGTACTTTTCTAAGACAGCTTATAATCACTTTTCCCAGGAGACTGCTGCTATCCTATTAAACTGCATCATGGCAGGGATCAGCTGGTGTGTGCTTATTCCCCGATTTAGTCTTCCGTGATAAGACTCTTTTCATTGAAGTCTTAAGTGTTATTATCTGTGGTAGTGATGACTCAAAGTTTTTGATCTATGGCTCTAACTTATATTCTCAAGACTAGACTTTTCTGTCTACATCCTTTGATTTAAAATATAGGACTGTTCTTTTTTAACAATACTTTTGAGATTTTTTTTAATTTTTAATTTTTTTATTTCTGCATATTACAGGGGTACAAATGCTTAGGTAACGTATAATGTCTTTGCCTCACCAAAGTCAGAGCCTCAAGTATGTCTATCCCCCAGATGGTGCACACCGCACCCATTAGTTGTAAATATACCCATTCCCTCTCCCCCCCGCCTGATACCTGATGAATTACTACGCTATGTGCACTTAAGACTTGATCAGTTAGTATCAATTTGAGTACACATGGTGCTTCTTTTTCCATTCTTGTGTTACTTCACTTAGTAGAAAGGGTTCCAGCTATATCCAGGATAATATAAGAGGTGCTAGATCACCATTGTTTTTTGTGGCTGAGTAGAATTCCATGGTCTACATGTACCACATTTTATTAATCCACTCATATATTGATGGGCACTTGGGTTGTTTCTACATCTTTGCAATTATGAATTGCGCTGCTATAAACATTTTAGTGCAGATGTCTTTTTTATAGAATGTCTTTTGTTCTTTTGGGTAGATGCCCAGTAATGGGATTGCTGGATCATGTGGTAGTTCTGCTTGTAACTCTTTGAGATATCTCCATATTACTATCCACAGAGTTTGTACTAGTTTGTAGTCCCACCAGCAGTGTATGATGTTCCTATCTCTCCTTATCCATGCCAACATTTATTGCTTTGGGACTTTTTGATAAAGGCCATTTTCACTGGAGATAAGTGTGATATCTCACTGGGGTTGTGATTTGCATTGATGATTAGAGGTGTTGAGCATTTTTTCATGTTGGCCATTAGTCTATCTTCTTTTGAAAAGTTTCTGTCCATGTCCTTTGCCCACTTTTTGATAGGATTGTTTGATTTTTCTTGCTGATTTTCCTGAGTTCTATATAGATTATAGTGATAAGCCCTTTATCTGATGTGTAGTATCCAAATATTTTCTCCCATTCTGTAGGTTGTCTGTTTGCTCTAGTGATAGTTTCCTTGGCTGTGAAGAAGCTTTTTAATTTGATCAGATCCCATTTATTTATTTTTGTTGTTGTTGTGATTGCCTTTGGGGTCTTCATAAATTCTTTGCTTAGGCCAATGTCTGTAAGAGTTTTTCCAGCATTTTCTTCTAGAATTCTTATAGTTCCATGCCTTAAACTTAGATTTAAGTCTGTTATCCACCAAGATGGCGGACGAGTAAAACCACACACCAGTGTCTCTGCAAGAAAGATGGATTTTAGAAGAAAGTGAAAAGAAAAAATAAACAGGCAGACAAACATAGATAAGATGAGGGTTGAGGGTTGGAAGGAAGCGTGAGTGAAACTATAGGAGATTCCACAGGAAGAAGTTGCAGAGAAGAACTGGTAGGAGAAAGGCCCCCAAGAAGCTTGGAGATCAGCAACAGGGGTAGGTGGAACAGTTAAATTTCCCCTCCCTTGCATCTTAGACTGCTAGTGGGCTCCTGAGCTGTTGTGAGAGACCTGCTAACACCAGCTCAGAGATGGCTGCTGCCAGTGAGCTGTCAACCTCTTGAGGACAGGGCACCAGTCTTCCAGCTGCCTTGGGGCACCTCCCAGCCCACAGACCCTAGCCGATAGGTAGGCACCATATTGCTTCATTCTCCCCTCCCCATCCCCTACCCAGAGAGACAATTTAGCCACTACCTGGAGGCATCTGCAGGGAATGGGACCTTTCCTTTTGGGCCCCTACAGTGGACCAAGAGGTACTGAGACTGTGAGCTCCCTACTCTCCAGCCCTCCCAGGTGCTGCTTGCCTGCTGACTCTACTTTTGAAATGTTTAAAACTTGTTTATAATATTTTCACAGAGGCTGTATTATCTTCAAGTCTGCGAACACCAAATTACTTCAAATTAACAATACTCACTTAGCAAAATGTTTTCAGCTAGTTGCTTAGATATAGAAATTGTGTGTGCATACATGTGTCTTTCCATCCAAGTGGCTGGGAGTCTAGGGAAGACCTACACAAAGAGAAAATAGCTACAGTATGACATCACTGCGGTATACTTTGGGAGCATTAACAAACTTGTGCTTTGAAGGGCTTCTGGGCAAAAAACCATGTGAAAAACAAACCAGGAGAGAATATATTCAGTGTAATTTCCACTTCTGAAGGTGTGTGGTGAGGATTACAAATGGGCTGTTTTATTCATAAGGAATGAGGGTCATTGCAGGAGTTTGCCATACTCACATTGGCATTTTATCAAGATTTATTGGACAGCAATTTGTAGCTAACAAGATTTTTGCCAAATCTTAGGGATTTGGATAGAATGTCTGGTGCTGACTCAGTGATCCAAGACTAATGATGGGTTCAGTATTTCTATATTAATTAGGTACCTTTGGATTCTGATCAAGCCCTAATTTTTGGATTTTCAGGCTCCTGATAAAAAATCTCTGTAATTTCTTAAATAATATTTTCCTCTTACAAAAATTATTAATTCTTATTATAGAAAATTTAGAAAATGCAAAAGATACGAGTTGTTAATATTGAAATACTCTATAACTCTAGCACTTATGATTAGCCACTATTTAATATTTTGGCAGATATTTTTCTAGTATTTTACTGTATATATGTGATTTTTAACAAAATCAGATCATAATTATATTATTGTTTTATTATGCTTCCATTCTTTTCTCAAAATATTATGCACAATTTTCATATATGCATATTCTAAAATAATATTCAGTATTTTTATTATAAAAGTGATAATATATTCATCTTAACAAATAGGACCTCTCTTAAGTAAAAATAAGATAAGAATCATCCATTATCTCTCCTCCTAAAGACAATGATAAATATATATTTTATTTTTATTCCCCTATATTGAATTCTTCCAATAAACATTTGTACATACTAGAGATTTTTACATGTTAAAGAGAACATTATGAAATTCTCAGATAATGTTTATTCTATACCAGACATGAATCTAAGTACTTTATATATGTCAATTAATCTTTTTCACCTAATGAGGTTAAGTACTGTTATTGTTACCAATGTTAAGATGAAAAAAGTGATACACAGAAAAACTAAGTAACTTATCTAAGACCACATAACTAGGAAATATCAGAGTGAGGGTCCAAACGTAGGCTGTTTTCAGTCTGTGTGACCTTCAAACATGTATTATATTGCTTCTCCCTTGATATTATATTCACTTCAAAAGCAATTACTTTATTTTCACTCCCTCCTCCATAGCCAGACTTCTCAGAAGAGTTACTTATATTTTTTATTGCATTTCTTCATATCCCAACCACTTCATGACACACTGCAATACAGCACTTCCCTGTACCAATTTACCAAACGATTGGTTTTTGCTAAAGTCTCTAATAAATTTCAATCCAATGGACACTTTGGGTACCCAATTTATTTGCACTATCTACCCTCCCATGGCAAAGGACTACTTCTCCTTTACTCTCTTTTTTTTTGTTTCCACGGTACAGTATGTTTCCTGTGTTCCACCTGTGCCTTTGGCCACACCTTCTCAGCCTCTAATGTTGGACCATTGTCTGCAACCTAGGTTCTAAAGGTTATGTAGCTTTAGGGCTTGGTCATAGCCCTTCATGCCTTCTCACTCTATATCCTTTCCCTAGGAAGCCATTGATTTCTATAGCTTAAAATATCATTGACCAGTGTGGTGGCTTATACCTGTAATCCTAGCACTTTGGGAGTTTGAGGTGGGAGGATTGCCTGAGGCCAGAGGTTTGAGACCAGCCTAAGCAAGAGCAAGATCCTGTCCCTACAAAAATAGAAAAATTATCCAGGCATGCTGGCACATACCTGTAGTCCCAGCTACTTGGGAGGCTGAGGCAGGAGGCTAGCTTGAAGCCAGGAGTTTGAAACCAACCTGAGCAACATAGTGAGACCCCTCTCTATAAAAAATTTAAAAAGTAGCTGGTCATGGTGGTGCACACCTATAGTCCCAGCTACTCTGGTGGCTGAGGTGGAAGGATAGCTTTAGCCCAGGAGTTGGAGGTTACATGAACTATGATGATGCCACTGCATTTTAACCCCTGAGACAGAGTAAGACCCTGTCTCAAAAAAAAAAAAAAAAATATATATATATATATATATATATATTCACTGTAACTGTAACTCCTAATGTGCATCTGTGTATCATATCTCTTTTCTGAGCTTCAGGTCCATATATCCAATTACCTTAGTATTATCACTTGATATCTTAAAGATTGCCTTTGAAATACTGAATGTCCAAATATCTTTTCTCCCTATTTGTGCTGTCTTAGTAAATGACTCAACAAACCACCCAGAAATCTGAGCCATTAATTAGGGAGTAGTCTTTATGTGTCCTTTTGTCTCACTTCTCACATTCATTCAAACGCTAAGTTCTATTATTTTTGTCAAATCATTTATTTTTCTCATCCTTTTTACCACTACCAAAACATAACACTTCATTCTACACCTATTGCATTCTGGTCTTTCTTTAATTTTTTTCTCTCTCCAATCTATTTTTCACATACAATGATTTTTTTTTTTTTTTTTTTTGAGACAGAGTCTCGCTTTGTTGCCTAGGCTAGAGTGAGTGCCGTGGCGTCAGCCTAGCTCACAGCAACCTCAAACTCCTGGGCTCAAGCGATCCTTCTGTCTCAGCCTCCCAAGTAGCTGGGACTACAGGCATGAGCCACCATGCCCTGCTAATTTTTTCTATATATATTAGTTGGCCAATTAGTTTCTTTCTATTTATGGTAGAGACGGGGTCTCGCTCTTGCTCAGGCTGGTTTCGAACTCCCGACCTCGAGCGATCCTCCCGCCTCGGCCTCCCAGAGAGCTAGGATTACAGGCGTGAGCCACCGCGCCCGGCACAATGATTTTTTTAAATAAATGATCCATCTGATCAAGTTATTCCTTTGCCAAACACTCTTTGGTGTCCTCTTAACTGCTTTGATATTATGTTTAAAGTCCTTCGTGTAACTTACAGGGCTCTGTGCGCAAAGGCCTTAATGTCCCGCATATGTCACTTCCATCCACAAATTCTGCTCTCCCAGTTTAGCCACCTTCCCCTTTCATTACTTAGTTCTTAGCTTTTATGTCATTTGCTTAGGAAAACTAGTCCCTTGCCGAATGCCTAAGTTGCATATCCCTTTTCAAAACATAGAGAACTTCTTCCCAGTACCATTCACAATTTTAGTTAATTATTAATCTTGTCATTATCTGCTTTCTGTCTCCCTTGCCACATTATTAGCCCTATGGGGGTAGAAACATGTCTGTTTATTCACTATTGAATTGCCTAGCACATGTTAGTTAACCAAACATAGTTATTAAATGATTAATGATACTTTCAAAAAACATTTATTGTACTTTGGGACTTTTTGTATTTGTGTTAAGTCTTACATTTAATCTAAAATTATTGTTTAACTTACCTCATACAGTATGGTAAAACTTTCTTTCATTTAAAAATTTCAACATTTATTACTTTTCAATATTTTAGATGCCCTCACTTCAACCTCTACCTCCTAAGTTAGTGATATATTATTGCATCAACCATCTTTCCTAATTATTTATGTACTTTATTTCTTCCTAATAGTTTTTTTCTCATTTGACAAGATCTAGCCAATTATCATACTTAAGCAATTTTAAAAATCTCATTTTACTCCTTAAGTTAATTATTTTCACCATTTCCTCTATAATGAAAGAGAAAGAGTAGTTAAATAATTTATACAGTTCAAGCTAACAATAAGTATCAGAACCAGAATCCAAATTCTTCAGGGCCTTATTAAAAAAAACAAAACAAAAAAAACCCTCTAAAGCTCTATTGAGTTCCTGATATGCTCTTGATTATGACGCCAACAGTCTAGCATAGTAATATAGCAGTGAAAGATCCTGTAATTATTAGAAAAAATGTCTTTGTAGTAGACAGTGGTGGATCTTCACTGCTTTTCTATTCTATAAAATATATTATAAATTATAGCTCTTTATACAAATTTTGTTTTTGAGTAAGATACATAAATATAGCTTATAGAAGAAATTCTATATTGAGATAAGAAGTCACATGGAATATATTGGATTCTAAAAGTACAATCCAGTGGAAGGGGAAAAAATCTACATGTTTTAAATAATATATAGAGTTTTACTTTGGATAGTAAGATCAAATACAATGTTCAGTGACTCTGAATGTGTGGCTCTCACTGTGCATTATGAAGCCAATACTGAGCACATTATCTTAGTTACTAAATGTACTATTAACTATGGTTATACTTAATCATTTAAGTGCCTCCCAAATACATTTAATATAGATGCATTGGTGATTCCTGTCCTATTTCAGAAAACATTTGGAATGATTTCCAAAACAGTTCCTTGGTAAACATTCTTTAAAAGTGGCAATGATACAAATGTCAGTATTTTGTGTCAATTCACAAAAATTAAGACATCAATTTTTATGAAAGTCTTATAAGGCATTCAGACTTACGTAGATAAATAGATACTGTAGATAGACAGATACATAAAAATGCAGAGATACACATCTGGGAAAAAGAGTTCACATCTAAATTCACATTTTATCCCCATTGGATAGTAAGAATCCTTAGAACATTATTGTTCATAGTTATTTTTATGAATAACATTATTGTTCATAAATATTTATTGAATAATTAAACAAAATTTAAATAGATGTCTACTTTTTGCAAAACTTGGGTAGATATTAAATAGGTGACTACTTTTTGCAGAACTTGGTACCCTTGGGTAGAACCAGTCTATTTACAAGTGCTAGCTCATTCTAATGTTAGTTAGCAAGAATAAGTAAAAAGATAAAAACTTAGAACTAACCCATGCTTTATTGATAATTTGCTTTATTGTTGTGGATTTGTATGACTTTAGTGCTGCTTTTATTTGGCTATTATCCTATTATGTATTTTCCTAATAATTTTTTCTCAGTTTATGTGCTATAATTAATTATATCAATGATTCATGCTGTTTCTCAGAGAGCATAATCACATTTAAGTATCTCTGTGGAGATAGCGTATTTAATCAATAATGACACCAACTGTGCTAACAGTTTATACATGATACAAAGCAAAGTCTTTGTTAAGGCACGGTAGAGGGCAAAGTCTTTTCTTATTTGTAGTAGATACAGATTTCAGTTCACAATCTTATATGTGCAAATGATAAATTCTGCTCAATTATTTATTTGTCTGTAACCAAAGTCAAGTGTTATCTCAGTCCCATTCATTAAATTGGTGAAAACTTAATCTGAATCAATTTGGAATCTTTCTAAGATAGCTCCTGCTATGTAAAAAAATCCAGTGGATTTGTAAAGGATGAGAGAGGGTAGGGGGTAGTAATTACTTGTCTGGTAAGCAAGTTATGTGTCTGTAAAGTAAATATTGAGAAATCCATCTTGTCCTTGGTCTTGGTCCACACATTTTAGTTAGCCATCCCTTTTTCTGTTTCTCTTAGTTTAGGAGGCCATGAAGAAGGCACAGAAATGTTTCTGCTGCTTCAGTGTCATGTTGGGTCATATGGAACTCTACTAGACTCTCAATGGCCCTATCGACCTACACAGTGAATTCATTGACTCTCTGGGTCTTGCCCTAAATTTTTAAAGTCTCTCTGGGAAGGATTTCTCCGTGCCCACCTATTGAGGCATTTTCTTAGAAAGTATAATTTAGAGACTCCCTCCTCACATCTTACTGTCACTATTTTCCCATGAACTTCCTCCAATCTCTCATCACCTGAGACTAAGAAATCTTTTCTAGTAAAGAGAAAATTATTTACTCTTTAATTTGAACATTTTCCCATCCAAGGTACTTGCTATATGATACTGCAGACATACCAAACATAATCTTAATGGTTTGGTGTTTGAGAAAACAAAAATTTGAGAGACTACCAGCTTACTAAATCTTTTCCCATGTCATAATTCTTCCCCTTGGCACTCAACACAGAGCAAACTATCTGATGGAAATAAATGGAAAGGGGAAAGGAAATTTCACAAGAAATGGACAGTTGATATTTCAAAAATAGCATCTCTTTGTCTACACAGAGATACATCTGATATCTTTATAAATGTTTTGCCTTAGATAATTTGTGGTATTAGATTTAAGATTACATTAGGAGACTATATACATTTAAATTTTATTTGTTTAAAATCGTGTGTAAAAAATAAATATCTCACTTAAAATGATTGTTTTTTCCTTTCATTGAGAATGCCATATTTTCATTTGAATAAATTATATAATCTTAAGGAGCTAGGAGCACAGAAGCAAATTATAAGATTATAATAATTTTAATTTCTCTAAGATATTTTAAAATAGATTTTAATGTAGTATGTTATTTTTTCTGCCTTTGAAGAGTTATGAAAATCATAGAACTTTTCCTAACTGGCAGTAAATGATCAAGAAATTCAAGTGTTTTCCTTTTTAGTTCTAATACTGCATTGGATTGCTTTTTGCCCTAAATGTTTTTGCCTTTTCTATAAGGAAGAAAAAACGATTACTGTCTTTCACCAGATAGAAGCTAGCAGTAATCCCTTTTTTATTTTTTTCCATTTAGAAGGATCTATATGTAATCTAGAAATTCTGCTCCTTGAGAAGTAAATGCTCTAAAAAGAAAACTATGACTCAGTCAACTTAGTGTTGCAAGTAGATTTGTGATGGCTCTAGAGACATAATTTAAGAGCTTTGTTACTGAAAACTGGAAATATCTTAAGTATGTAATAATTGAAGAATGGTTAAGTAATTTTTGTTATGTTTACACAAATATGATATTGCTATTTTCAGTGATATAAGCAATGATATTAATAAATAATATTAAATTTACTCATGTTATAAGGTTAAGTAGAATAGCAGGAATAAGTATATATGTTCTAAATGAATATATAATTCTTTCTGCATAGATGATTGATTGATAAAATAAATGAGTGTTATATGATGTCAACTATATTAAAATGCATATAAAATAGATTGTAATAAGATGTAACAAATGACTATTTTATGTCTGATTGTTTTTTCATCTTCCATTTTCTAAGGTTTCAATAATTATTATTAACTGCCTTTAAAATATCAACTGGCATTTACATCTTTTTTTTAATTAAAAAAAAAATATATATATATATTTTGAAGTCAGTCTTGTTCTGTTGCCTAGGCTAGAGTGCCGTGGTATCAGCCTTGCTCACAGCAACCTCAAACTCCTGGGCTCAAACAATCCTACTGCCTCAGCTTCCCCAGTAGCTGGGACTACAGGCATGCACCACCATGCCCAGCTAATTTTTTCTATATATACTTTTAGCTGTCCAGCTAATTTCTTTCAATTTTTGGTAGAGATGGGGTCTCGCTCTTGCTCAGGCTGGTCTCGAACTTCTGAGCTCAAAGGATCCACCCGCCTCAGCCTCCCAGAGTGCTAGGATTACAGGTATGAGCCACCAAGCCCGGCCTACATCTTTTCTTATGTCTTCTACCAGAATTGGTAATAGTTAAAAACAACCTTCAAACCACTGATAAACAAGACAAAGGAGTAAAGTAAGAGACTAGGATAACCTAAATGTTGTATAAATTATTTAATAGCAAAGAAAAGGCATTTAAATGGTATATATAAATGCATTCATTTTATTTAGTTAAAATTGTTTAATAAATTTAATTTTAGATCATTGATAATATGCCATCTCCATGTTTTATAATCTGTTAATAGTGTTAGCTAACATTAGCACATAACATATTAATGATTTCATCCTCTGCTTACTTTATTTTTCACCTTTAAACTCCCACTCTGTAGCTTCTAAGAACAGCTATGTGTGAATAGAGAAGAATTACTGACATGGGAAGGAATAAGCTGATTAATATTTTCCATTTTTAATTTCATCTTTAAACATATAAAACTTCTATATTGATTGGTTGGAATTGATAGATTTAAATTTACTAGATAGAGAATATATTCCTGAAAATCTTTGAATTAGGAATTTTTCTATACAATTGTGATATGTTATTAAGCCTTTAGATAAACTTTTATCTGTACAAGTTTGGCTAAAAAATTATACACTATTTAAAATTGTACTTTAGGAGGCCACTGCCTAATGCCAAAGTATTAGCAGATTAACCAGAGTTCTGTTTAGTAAGCGTAATTATCACCTGCTCAGATACTTATACTTGACATGTATTCTTTACTTTTTTTCCTGCCTGCACACATTATTATCCCCTTGATTTCTGGCATATTATTGACAGTTCTTTTGATAAACGCTATATATGTATTTCCTCATTCAGACCCGCAAGGACTCATGTGATAGGTACTGTTATTTCTCTTTCAGAAAGTGAGGTTCACTATTTTTCCTAAAAGTCAAATAACTAGTATCTAAAAAATGAAGATTTACTTTATGTCTTACCTGTCCCAGAATAGTAACTACTTTGCCATAGTGCTATTTATAAAATTCAGTTAAAAATGTTGATGTATCCTCAGATTTTCATCTGTTGAAGCTGATTGACAGTTTAAACTGGGCCACAAATTACATGCATTTAATATTTCTACTACCTACAATGAGTCATTAGGTATAAAATATATTTAATCTAAATAAAATGGAATATCCTTTTCTTTTTTTTATGTATTCCTGTTTTGGTATGCAAGGTATATATGTTGAATAGAGCTTATAAGAACAACAATTTTACTACTGAAGTTTTGCTCTGCCCTTGGCAAATTTTCACTTGCCTCTATGAAACATTATAGCAGACTTATTTCTAGATCTAATAAAATTCCCAGGTAATCAAAAATTATATTGTAATAATTTGATGTAATATCCTATATCATTCTTTAAATTATGTCTTTATGGAAAATTATTTATTTTGAATTTGAAAATCATAATTAGTCCTTCATCAACTCATCCATTTTACACATAAAGAAACTGAACTTTCAATTAAATATACTTAAAATTTCATTTAAAAATATTAATATTTAACTCATTTGAATGGCTTTTGTCAGTATCTTGTACATTTTCATAAATGCACAATGTTGGGATTAGATCTGCTTTTTAATAGCAAGGATAAAGAGTGAAAGGTGAATTAAAAGATAGAATGATCTTAAATCAATAACTGACATATGAACGAGTTAAGAGAATCCCTCCCCTGTGTGTCAGTGAAGCCCTCTTCACTCAAATATAGTTCAGTTTTTAAGTAGAATAAATTGGTTTGCTTTTTTAGACCAAGCATATTTGGATTTATAAAAAATATCCTATCTTGTTCATTATAACAGAGCATGTTTCTAATTTACTTTGGTGCATATTTTAAGACATATTTGAAAAGAAAGCTGTTACAAATCATATATGAATGAAGCCATCTGCAAAGAGATTTATATAATGATCTTAGTAAGTTATGATGAAATTTAATGACAGATTTAAAAACAAAGGCAACCTATAATCTGTTTTCTGATTCTAGGGATTCTTTCAAAATTGTTGTAGTGTTCTTATGTTTTTTCTCTTTCATCCTTCTTGAATGTAGTTATAACCTCATTCATAACTTTATTAAGTTATTATAATAAACATTTAATCTCATCAAATGACTTATCCTAAATTATAATGCATTGGCAATCATAAGGTATATGAGACATAAGAAGACATTTAACTGAGCATTTCTTTGATACCTTTTCTTTTTCAAAGTTAACATTAAAATGAATATTCTTTTCTAACCTTAATAGATTTCATTCAGACATAAAAAAACATAATAACTATACCTAAGAAGAGATAGAAAACAAAATTATTATCTCTCATTTTTAAGCACCTGTTTGAAATGCAGAATGATTTTTGATGAAACATTCTGGACATACTATGAGGTATTTTTAATAGATAAAAACGCCTTAACTTCCTTCCCCTACACATTCTTAAAATGAAGGGTGTTTTAGTTTTTTTTCTGTTTGATTTAATATTTTTTACTACTTAATGAAATGTGCAGTTTTGGATTCATGTTGGTTTATTGTCTCATGCATTGAAAATGTTGATCTATTATTTACTTAAAATTCTTTATGAATTTGTGATAGACACCACAGAAAGCAAGTAGAAAAAGACACAGCCTTGTCTGTTCAGCATATGCCCTTATTCAGCTAATTAACATTCACAAGATGATATCAAAATATCAGCTCTAACCCCAGTTTGGCTAAATATTAAAACATATGGCTCCTCAATTAATTGGCTGCATGGAATAACTGCACTCCAGGTGCTTGTCACAGTGTAAGCCTGAATCAGCCTCAGGTCAAATTTTTCTAAAGCTTGGCCAAAATAAATACCATGGAAATGTGCTTGAAGGGTGTTCAGTTCATTCATTTTTTTGATCCTCTTCAATGTACTCCAGGACTGAAACAGAACATCAGAGAGTCTATATATATTTTCTTGTCTGCCCCACGTCCATGCCGTTATAATTGCCTTTCATGCATTGAACTTTGGCACTATATTAGCCTTTATTGAGGACACTTTAGGAAACAGGTTATGTATTGGGTCAGTGAGTGCTCTCTCTCAGGATCTATTTCTAGTCTCATACCAACATTAGTTTGACTAAATAGTTTCAGTCAGTTTTTTTAGGAATAAATCCAGGAATGAGTGGAGATAAAATAATAACTGTAATGTTCTTTCCATTTTATCAATAGAGACTATTTTCAGTTTTATGCTTGATTTTATACAGCACTATAGGAATATTTCTAATTCAATACACATTGGCTACTCATGATAGTTTTCAATCAAAATATAATCAATGTTATCATTTAAAGTATCATTTAAAATGCCCATTTTAATAATTAAGTTTTCAGCAGTTTCAGAAATAGCAAGAAACAGGCACAGACCTTAATAAAAGACATTTTATCCCAGGGATGGAGGAAGCAATGTGTTATATTATGCCCAAATTAAGAGAAAAATAGGGTTAAATGTAGTGAGGTGAGCAAAAGCTTTGGCAGCAAGCTGTGAAGAACAAATGAACAAAACAAGGAGATTTAAGTTCCTAGGATAGAGCCTTGTCACATGATGAGTGATGCACTTTTGTTCCTCAAGTTGATTACAGTAATGACAGTGTCTTTGGAGGTATGCTTAAGATCTCTATACTGAGGCCCTTGGCCACAAGGCTTTAATTTATTTTTTTTTTCTTTTTAAAAACATCTTCTGCTTTCCACAAAACACATATACAAACACACACACCACATTTGAAATAAACTCAGGTGAATGGAGAGTTCGGACATTACCATAAGAAAATTAAACCCTATTTTGTAATAGTTCAAGGTAATAATTTTTAATATGTAATAATGATCACGTGGTTAAAATAAATATGTTCCTTGGAATCTTAGTATTTGAGAAAAAGCACCATAAAATTAAGTAACTCTTAGAAAGAAAAAGAAAATTTTCACATTTAGAAAGTCAATCTTTGAAATGGCCTGATATGTTAGTACTGAGAATAATTTCTTCACAAAAATTAATTTTATGTATTTATTATAGGCATAATTATATATCATGATTGTAAATGGGAGATTATTAAGAAAAAAATTTTTTAAGTACACGTAAGTCTCAACAGAATGCCAAATGAAGCTGAATATAGCTTATTCTCAAGGTGTCAGTTTTTCTGATTCTAATTTATTTTTCTATTAGCTGCCAAAAAAATATTCATGTTTTTGGGTAGTCTATTCGGTCTAGAATGAAAACATCTTCACTTGTTCTTAGAACTGATGCAATGAGATTACCTTGACTTTTCTGCAGAAACTAAAAAAACCATATAATTCACAAATACATATGGAAAAATGATTTTTTAAAATAGCATTGATTGTGTCCTTACCAATACTGTTTCCTTCATTTTGCTGTTTTGTCCAAGACTTCATTCATACCTGCCAATAAGATGATACATTTCATGAACTTTAGTGTTTTAAATAATTATACATATATATGTATACACACACTTACAATTTTGGCTGATTGGATTAAAATATAGTTTTTAGCTAGATCTGTAATATTTATACTAAGACTATCTTGTCTATTATTTATCAAATGTTAACATATATAACATTTCTTTTCCCAAATTTCTACTTCTTAAGAAAATCAAATATGATCAAATAGAATGTAAAGTATTTTAATAAACTAAATATGAGATAGAATTGCTTATGTGAAATATATTTGATTATAAATCCAGAGAGAATATACAGAAATATCAAAAACCCTACACGTTTGGTAATTGTCATAGAAAGAAAGTTTTAAAAACCAGATAGAGTACTAATTATAAATTTAGGATAAAGTAAAAAAAAACGAGTAGTTTTAGGATTGACTTAAAGCTTAACAACATAAAATACAAATAAAATGATATGGTTAATAATATGTTCTTTTAAAAGTCAGGCAATTCCTTGTATTCAATGTGAATAAAGAAATTTTTATTTCATTAAAATTTCTTATTTATCACCTCATATATAGTCACTGTAAGTGGCAGTATAGGGGCATACAGATTCATTGTGGATTCCAACATTGTAACAGTGTACCCAATAAATATTCTGAATTATATACATTGTATCAGAATATCATTAGTATAATATCACATTAAAATATGGCCAAAATATTTTCTGTTTCATTCATGTATTGGATAGTATTACTTTTATAAATATGTGTTTAAATGCTAAAAGCCAGTCTAACAATTATTTGATATAATTTAAAGCTAAATATCAAATTTATATTTTTGCTTTCTTCTTAAAAATCAGTAAAGCTTTCATATCTAAAGGTTTAATACTTCTTTTAGCTTGGTCCACAAAGTAAAGGGAATATTCTAGGAGATTAGGTAAAGCGAACTCCCACTACTACACATTTTCCTTTTAGTTGTAATAAATGTCCTGCCAAACTTTCGCTCATCTTAGCATGCTCCACTTTGGCTAACACTAACTAGTTCTTCATGGATCAACTCAGTTGTCACTTCCTCTGCAAAGCCTTCCCTGGCTCTCATTGTCCTTCATTCTATGTAAACTACATCTTCGTTGACCTTCCAGAGAATTTTCTGCTAATTTTATTATAAGGATAATGAAACTATTTATATTTTCTCTTTTCCTGTTAGATCCTAGGGAGGTTGTGATAAGCAACTGTGTCTTTAATCTCTGTATTAACATAACCCAATATAGTGTCTGGTGAAAATATGCAGAATGATAAATTAATTGAATGAATTATACAGTGTGATCTTTCAGTAGTTTCTCCAGGAATAAAGATACCTGCAGTAGTTTCTATGTATATATTGATATACAAAGCATGCAGAACATTCTCATTGCTTATTTACATCTTAACCAATTTTTCCATTTTAAAAACAGGAAAAGAAGATAGGAAAAAGTATTGAGCCTCATTCTACAGTAACTAATCTATATAAAGTCTAATTTTTTTATATTCTGTAAGGAAAAAAGTGATACCCACAAATAAATTTTTATTTCAAAATCTATCTAATGTCCAAAGCAATATTCTAACATGGAACTTGAATTTAATTCTATGGTTTCTTTTTATTGATGTGTTTAGACACTTCTGCTCATTACATAAATGTGAAGCACTGTAATATATTGTAACTCATTTAGGTGTAGGTATATATTTAATCACAAGTGAAATAATTTTATAGCCCATTATGCAGGTTAATTAAGAAAAACCAAAACAAGTATAGCAAAGAGAAACAAAATAAAAGATAGAGAAAGAAATGTATAAGCAGAGTACTCCATACCATTGTAGAAAGAGATATGTCTCTTTAAGGTATATGTCACTTAATCTCACTGCCATATTTGGCAATGCTACCTATCAGTCCCTTGAAATTCTCATCTTTCTTCACTAAAAAGTACTGACTTTCTTCCTATTTTTTTTTGAATGATCCAATTTAGTATGTTTTGCTGGTTTCTTGTTAAATTGAGCTAGTCTTCAAGAATCTGACCTTTGTTCTCTTCTTCTATACATCATCTCTGAGAAATCCTACCTCTCCTCACGCTGGCTTAAGTACCCTCTGTATTCTCTAAGATTTGAATCTTCAGCTATGGATTCATCTCTGAGATTTGCCACTTACTAGCTTTGGAATTGACCAGGATATTAAATTTTAGTTTCTATACTTCAGTTCCTTCATCTATATCATGAACATAATTATAGAAACTCTTTCCTAGGATTGTTGTAAGGATTAGATGAGATAAGCATATTTATAGGGTCCTGAAGCTGAACATATTCCAGCCTGTCTTCCCCCTCAGAACCTGTTTCTCTTCTATTTTTAAATCACACCATTCCTTGGAAATTAATATGATTTTTTTTCTTGTCAACATCAATTCCTTCATTCAGTTTCTTCTGCTCCTGCTCTAGTCATCTATATAAGCTTGTGACCTCTGCAGTGCTTCCTCAGTCCTTTAGGGTAAACTTGTCCTCTTTAAATGCAAGTGGCCTAGGGAGGAAGTTACATGTTAGATAGAAACCAACTATGTGTTAAAAATGGGAGTTCTATTTTATAATTCTATTTTTCAGCCAACCACACGCAAAGGCTCAGAAAGCTGTGTTGACTTTTTAGGGTACATTTCTTTATCATATCCTTTCCAAGATGATAGATTCAGTCATACCACTTACTGACTCAAAAATCTTTATCTGACTTAGCTGAGCATCTCAGACAGTCTGGCTCCAACTGACTATCACCATGTAGCAATTCTCATAAATTCCAGGAGCTTCAGAGCACCAGGTGTTCCTGGTAATACCACTCGTACAATGGTCCTGACAGTAATATGTGCAGGTGTGACAACCAAGCATGCCACATGTTTATGGCAATACTCTCCATTTTTCTCACTTTGCTCTTCCTCTTCCTGACTCATTCCAGGTCTCACATCCTCACTTTCTAGAAAACACTTTGCAGATGTGAGGACTTGGGGTAAGTGAGAGTCTAGGTAACAAGAGTTGATTGGGATGTCTTGGGCTCCTTGAGGTGGCTAAGGTAAACAGACTGGTCTATTTACCATGGTTAGTCCCACTATGGTTAGTCCCAGTGGTCCTAATCAGGGGCAGTTGTGAGGAAGTAGGCATGGGGCCTGCTTATAGTATCCATCAGTAAATATCTCTTGTTCTTTAGCAGTTAAAGAAATTAATTGAACTTATCCCTTTATTCAAAATCAGGTTTTTGTAAGCTGGTATTCACTTACTGTTATTATGTATCTATTAAACTACAATGTAGAACTACTAGAGTGTAGTTTCTGTTTCTTCATTACAAAAATGAACAAGATAATGGTAATGTATTTGCTGCCTAATATATAATATCTTTGCCAATTTGATTTTCTATAACATCCAGTCTCCTTATCTCAATCCTCATCAATTCCCATCCTTACTGGCTCTAAGACCAGAGACAAACCACACATGAAAGGTAAATGTGCTTGAAATATCTTTACTTCCCCAGATTCCTTCAAAGATTAATGAGTCTTCTCCCTTACATGGGCCACATCTACCTGTTTGCTGGTAGCAGTACAATTCCTGCAACTATGTTGAACAAAAGATTGAACTCTGAATGTTTAGAATGTATAGTACATATTATAGGCATACTGTTGGGTAGCAGATAGCAAAGCAAATGATTAATATTTTTTATTGAATTAAATAAACTACTTTAAACCCCTTAGTGTTTCTCTGAATTTCCATTTTGACTTATATCTGTATTACTGTACAAACAATATTCTTCTAATTGGGGAATCATTAAATAAAATATATACACATAATTGGTTCCTTTTTCTTCATTGCAAAAATTGCAATGCATTGCAAAAAATTTTATTGCATCAATAAAAATCATGTTCTCAGAAATATTTAATGGCATCAGAAAATTCAATGTAATTTTCAATGACAATTTCAAATTTTTCAAACTGACTATAAACAGGTAGTATTTCTTTAAAAATAAATATATATATTATATACAAATTGTTATATATATATAAAATGTATGTATTGTTTAAAGAAACAAACCAATTTAGGTTCAATATATGAGACTTAAGATTCTAAATTCTAAACATGGCTATAGGAAAAGGAATCACTTGAATAAATGACTAGCTTTGAAGCAGATGCCAACAGTCATACTTTAACTGAGGAGCTAAGTCCTTCTTAAATATTTACTTAAACTTGAACTTTTTTATCCCTGTAAATTTCAGCCTAAACTCTATAACAGATCATTATCTTCCACATATGAATCATATATTGTTTTCATTCTCCACCTAGTTTTCTACTTGTTTCTATTATCCTAGACCAAGAAAGATACTCATTTTGTATGTATGTGGGAGGGGAGAGATATGTTTCTTGTCTCTGGAATCCATTGTTCTCTGTTTTCCAATTTCAAGTGGTCTCTCACTGCCCATAATAAATTACACTTTATTAAGGTTTCCCTGGTGACTTTGGCCAATTTAGTTGGTACATTCCTAATCCTGATTTTATCATTCTTAATTTTATCAACTGATTAAATGAAGATTTAAATGTGAATATATATTTATGTTATATATTCCTGCCTATGATATATATAAATCTATTTTTGTTATATTTTTGTTGGTTCCTATATAATCACTTTGGTTCTTTCAAGAGCAAAGATCATATATGTAGCACTGAGAACAATATGAATATCATAGGAAATATGTGATAATTATCTTATGAATGAATTGAATTCTACAATTTCAAAGTCTCACAAAGATTTCTCAATACTGATTAGCTGTTAGATGTCAAGTAAAACAAAATGCTGTCTAAAAATATAATATTCAAAGATTTATAATCTTTACTTTTTGAATATTTAATATTCTTATTCTTTAATAATTAGCCTCATATTAATTGAATAATCTGTGATCACTCAGATTATAGGATCTTCACTATATTTGTAATTTTAAAAAGTTTGATGAAGGAAGTATACATTGGCGCCTCACAACCTGATTTTGGCACAGATTTTGGGGTTTCTCTAATATTTAAAAAAAATGAAGTTAAGTGAGTTGGCGAGTCATGAACTCTTATTTCTCATACTGCCTACATCTAGCTATGGTCTTATATAGTTATATTTATCTATCATTATTAGTAATACTTGCTAATGGCACTATAACTTGGATTGAAGAAATGCTGTGATTTTAAAAGATATTAATATATATATAAAATAACACTGTATAATTCTGACTCCAAAATCATAGAGAATCAGAAGAGTAATGAAATTTAGAGAGCATCTTTCCAAATATTCAATAGCAAATAATATATTATTTAGGTATCCAAGCACATAGGTTAAATATATGCCCCAAAATGTCATAATGATAGACACAAAATTTAGGGTAGTAGTCAACTCTCAGCAGGATATAACTTAGTGAGTTTGAAAGATGCCTCAAATGTAATGATAATATTCCCTTTCTTTAATTGAATCAGTGCTTCATGGGTGTTCATTGTAAAGTTTTCCTTCCATTCGGAAATATAGAATGTATATTCAAAATTCTCTATAGGGATTTGACCTTACACAATTGTGAGAGAAGGTTAAGTGATTGTTGAAAGACTACTGAAGCTTGAATTCTGAAAAGCAGGCAGAGCAAGGGAAGAGGAATTTAAAGTAGGGGAGAGTAAAGACAAGCTGGAACCCTTGAGGATGGGTCAGAACACTTGTCCATTCTCATTGCTTCTAACCTAAAAGTTGATGAAAGAACTGAAGGAGAATCCAGAGGAAAATAGATCAGCTGCATTCCTGACCCTTGTCCCAAGCCAAGCACTAAGTGAAAACATGCATAACCTATAACAACATCTAGTGACCCTGTCCAGATTTTCTTAGCATGCAAAAAGCCATATGGCTGCTGCTTCACTTTTACATGCCAAATCTCACACAAAATATCTCTTGTATCACATTGTAATGGGAAGCATTTAGGAAAGGCAATTCTGGGAAACATAGTTCAACCTAGGCACATTTACCTATTGCAAAATCAACATACTGATTCTTCCCTGCAACAAGAACTTCCAGTACTGCACTGTGTTCTACTATTTTACAGGATGGCTTAACACCTAACCAGTCTCTCCAACCACCTGTATCCATTCTCCATTATCCAGCCAGTCTAGTGTAACCTACTCTTTTAGGCATTTCAGGTTCCCTAGTCTGTGAGATTATTCTGTCTTTGAATATTATATCCACAATGATTCTCAAATTTAAAAGTGAATATTGATTATTATTTATCCTGTAAAATGTTCTACAAATTTTTTTCAGTGGCAATATGTTTTAAATGATCTATCTTCCAAATGCATATGGCTTTTAAATCTTAACAAACATAAAATTCTCCTGTGGTGAAATGTATTAGAATCTTTAAAATAAATCTTGCTTTAAAATTCAATAACTCATTGCTTATAGTGATGAGTAGTGACTAAGTTAGACTTCAGAGGTTTTCTTTTTTTTTTTTATCTTGGATGTAATTATTCACATATGCAAAATCAATATACAGCTCTTATAAGAGTGATATAACAAAATACACTTCTATAGGAGCAGAGGGATGAGGAATAATTATATAAAAAATGAATTTGACACATATATAACATAAATGATATATTTTAGAAACTGTTGGTTATTTTTTACACTGGATTTATAACACATAAAAAACTACCTACCTAATAAAACCATGTATGCTGGATTTTACAACAATTAGTTGCAAAAAAATGCCATGAATTCACAGATAAACCTTTCTTCTAAGTCTTACATTTTGATAGAGTGAAGTTAGCTAAAATCAATGCAATGTCTATATGATTACGCATAATTGGTAATCACTAGTGCATCATTGATTACCAGTGAGAAATCGGTTGTATCCTTGGATACACACTGGGAGATTATCAGTTATCCTAATGCCTCTGATTGAACTCAAACCAGCTAGATTACTTAGTTGAAGAATAGTTTTGGTGAGCTCACTCTCTCTCTCATACTGTCCTCTATCCAGATAGGAAGAAAGGTAGACAGACACATAGAAAAATATTACAGAGGAAATAAATACCATCTAGTTCTTCATCTATGGAAATAAATATTTGTGTGTATATATTCAGACTATTCAAATATATTCATATAATTATATATACATATAGATAGATAAATATACACATATATAAAATGGTCTGAAAGTTTATGTCCCTCCAAATTTATATATTGAAATCCTAATCTCCATGGTGATGGATATTAGGCAGCTTGCTTGACTTTTCCACCATTTGAGGACAGAGCAAGAACTTACCATCTTTGAACCAGCAGTGGTCCCTCAATAAACACTAAATCTGTCAGTACCTTGTTCTTAGACTTCCCAGCCTCTAGAACTGTGAGAAATAAATTTATGTTGTTTATAAGCTACCCAGTTTGTGGTATTTTATTATAACAGACTGAGTAGACTATAAAAGCACACTAAGCCCATACTTTTCTTCAGATAGTTATGCCAAAATTGTGTTAATAATTCACCAGTATTTTCATTAATATATGTATATATTTATGTGTTATTTCTGTAACAGTATTTAAAACATCAAAAACAGAGGGATAGATGATTTAAAAAATAACTCAATTGATAGAATGTACATTATTTGGATGATGGATAAACTAAAAGCAGACTTCACTGCTAAACAATATTTCCATGTAACAAAATTGCACTTATATTTATATAAAAGTAAATAAATAAAAACATCAAACACTCAGAGGTTACTTTCTTAGTTTAGGAAAATATATCTAAATTATGATGAGAAAGCAACCAGAAAAATGATTCTGATTTAGTCAAAGTAAAATAGACAGAAAAATTATCAACCAACAGTATGAAATTATATTCTAAACATAGTTTTAATATCTGGTTATAATATACATGATTTTAGTTAGCATGTTGCTATTTGGGGAAATATCTATTAGTGTTTTTTACATTATATAGAAACCTACAAGTATCTAAATGATGTAAACAAAGAGAATTCTTTTGGATATATGGATGTGTGAAGATCTTGCGAAAATAAGCAGACACATAAAAGAAGAGATGATTTGGGACATGACCACTGGTCAATTTAGACCTAGGAGTAATAACCCCAGTACAAAGTTCTAAGAGTATCCCTTATTCTATTAGGTTAGGTTTCATTATTGATTCCTACCCTTCACATTCAGTAATTCTACCGGAAATTAATATTTACATTGACTCTTTTGTTATTTTTCAGTTTTGCATATATGTATTCATGTTCTAATACATTTTGACATAATCTTATGTCTACATATAAGCAAATGAGGAAGAACTTCAGTCTTTCAATGATGTGTTTTGGACCTGAGTTATTCTTATGTGAATGGTTGTAAAAGAAACAAAAATACGAGGGAAGCTACACATCCTAGTCAAAAAGAGCATGATGATAAAAAATACTTGACACACATTTCATTCATTTTTAGGACAGAGTAAGAATAGAATTGTCACAAATGCATCGTTGTGTACACTTGTAAACTACATTCTCATGAATGATCACAGATTTTTAATATTTTGTAGCCTGAACAACTTATTGTAATAGTCTAGAAAACAAGTGCATCAATTGTAAATTCAATCCTTCTCCCTTTAACAGATGACAAAGAGAATACATTTGTAAGTAAAACATAGGATTATCAGGATGTCAAACTGTATTGTAAGAATGCATGGATCTGCAATAAGTAGAATACCACATTGCCAAGATTATAGGTGACATTGTTACAAGTGACAAGTTGCTTGTAACATTGCTCCTCAGCTGGTGGATTTGTCAAATAAGTGATTTCTAAGAAGATTACTTGGGCACTTCTCTGCTTAAATAATATTCTGGATGATAAACAAATAAACAGACAAACAAAAATCTGTGTAAAATTTTTGTTGACTCAAAAGCTTCATAGTAGGCAGGGAACTCAATGATGTTCTATTACAGATGCCCTTGATAGTTTGGCTTTCCTTACAAAATTTTGAGAAGAGGCTCATGTCGTCTCTGATTGAATACTTCTCTTGATGGAAACTATATGAGCTTCCTAATTAGTCCAATTGATCTTTTAATTAAAATTCATTTAATATGCTATTTGCAAGATTTCTCAGATACAAACATGAATTTTAATATAGCTTTTGCATTCATCACTTCCCTACCATTTTTGGTCTAAAAGCAAACTTTTCAACCTGCTGCAGGTCTTATTATCATGCTTCAGAAAAGATACTTAGAAAAATAATAGGCAGCCATGAAGTTCTGAGATTTTCCTTAATGGTATTGTTGCTATAGTTACAGCTGAAATGTAATATAAAGCAAATTGCTTATTGATGGAAAAATGCTGAGTAGCACAGCAGCATCCCTTTTCTGGGTTTTTATTGCCTTCATTTCCTACTTTCCTCTTAAGATTAATGGATTTTTTGAGCGTTGTTTTGTTTTGAACAAGCTATGATGATTTGATGTTAAAATAAATGTGTTTTATTAACATGTACTAGCTGGCAATTGAATATATTCAAGTATGTTGTGATCAATGTGGCATTATTATTTATGCACTATTTGTTTATCAGAATTTTCCCTACTTGGAGATGAATTTTGATATCCTGGTTATAAATGTTAAAGCAGTGAATAAAGATGTGATTGGTGTGTTTGCTTCGGCAGCACATATACTAAAATTGGAACAATACAGAGAAGATTAGCATGGCCCCCGCGCAAGGATGACATGCAAATGCGTAAAGTGTTCCATATTTAAGAAAATAAAAAGATGCGATTGATGTCACAGTATGGAGGTTTCTGAGTTTATTTAATAACCCTATAAATGCAACATATAATTTATTATGTGTTATACCATTCAAGGATGTTGACAATAGTGTACTCAAAATAAAGTGTATTTTAGAATAACAGAAATGCAAATGGAAATGGTCTGAGAGCATCTATGATGATGACTAGTATGTTTTTAAAAAGGTTCATTAAGCATCTATATTTTGTATATTTCTATGTAGTAGTAAACTTAGTAATATAATAGAAATTTTATATATGTATATATATATATATAAATTTTTCTGGCTATCTCACTAGCTACCTTTATAAGGAACTATTTCAGAGATAAAACTATATAGCTCATTTGATATTTAACCTTTTAACCTTAAGGCATGATATGAGTTGTCATTTCTATCACAATTGTAACTGATATAGAAAAGTTAATAGTTAATACTATGTTTGGCTAAATTTTCAGCTAGTAAAAGTTATATTGGCATTGATATATTATGCATTGAGTTCTTATATAAGTTAAAGAATCTTGTTTATTTCCAAATTGCTACTGTACTAGAAACATTATGAATATCTAATTCATAATGTTGCTATTGGGAACTAAGAGTATTAATAACATGTTTTAGACCTAGAAATATAATAGAACTTAATCAAATTCTTGAATATAGTAATATAAAAATCTCTGGGATTATTTTTGTTAAAATATGAAAACTATTTGTGACTACAAATTTTTATGTCTTCTTATATGGTTATGGAGTATTTCCGAAATTTTTTGTGAAGCAAATTGTTCCAGAGTAACTTTGTTTATAATTAATGATGATATTATAATGATGATGACCCATATTGTCCAAAATGAACTTTCTTGGAAAATCATTGTTTTTCTTTTTTGCTCACTGTCAAAAACCTGATCAATTTTGCTTTTCTCATTTCCACTTTATATTTTACCAGGCCACTGCCTTTTCCTCCAATGGTACTCCTATACTTCCCCTTAATAGACAAAATTTGAATTTACATATTTAAAGAAATATAAAATTTTGAGTGTTATTGTGAGTCTTTTTTCTCAGTTCCTTTTTAGCGTTATAACTCCCTTAGCTTGCTGAATTTGTTGGCATTCTATTAAATATTCTTAGTTCTAGGACTGCAGAAAAGCGACACACATATGAGACCACCAATTCAGTATTTCTAATTGTTGAAAAAAAATCCTTGTGTAACTTATAATTTGTCAAATTCCTTGTGTTCTAAACTAAATTCATCAGAGAATCCTGCTATATGTGTTGTATACTTTTCATTTTCTGTAATTGTTTCTTTCTGTCTCTAGATTTCATTTGTACCAATATAGGGAGGTAACTACATTCTGCCAGATTGCTCTTAACACAACAGATCTTACTCTTTTATAAAAACCTTCACTGGATCCCAATTTCATCCACAAACTGTCTAAATTTGTTTGTTTGGCAATAACTACCAAATCTAAGAAATAATCTGAACTTCTTTCTTCAAACTTATCTATCATTATCTTTTTTACAGCTAAACAACAAATTGTTTAATTTCTATCCATATTCAATTAAATCTAGTGGTTTAAATTATTGCCTTTTCAAAGGCATGTGTTATCTGATTTAGCTATGTCTTATCCTTTAACATAATGATAAAATTTCAGTGTGAATAAAATAAGTCCATAGCCTGATGTTATTGACTTTATATTTTGACTGATTGGTACCAAATATAAATAAATGTTGTAACTGTTATTTCTATTATGTTAAATAGTGACAATAAATATTTTTGGAAAAATAGATTCATTTTGCATTCACAATTTATTAATGTATCTATTTTAAGGCCAGATCCTCTTGGAATATGTCTGGCTAGAAATAGAATTACCCTCTTTTGCATTGCAACACAATGTCTCTGTCTCTTTATATATTTTTTACTGTATATCATGTTTATTTTTACCTGCATCCTTTTATCCTCTACCTGCATGTAAGTTTCCTGATGGGATAAGACTTGCATATACACTTTTCAAATGGTATATATATTCCACAGATATAAACAGAATAGATATATACAGAATAGATACATGAATGAATTATGCTCTCATTATTTGACATAATAGAAATATAAGTTTTCAAATTAATTTTGGTGACAATTAGTTGAAGTGTAAAACCAAAAGAATTAGGCTTGGCTTTCCTATTTTTTTATAATGAAAATTAATCATACACTCAAGGGACTGAATATAGTAACATCATATTAAAATACAAAATAGCAATGATCGAAAATGTTAGGTCTAACTGAATATGGATGGGAATTTAAGCAAAAATATTAATTTGAAATAGGCAATGAGGTTCTTAGGATAATATCTTTTATTTCTCAGATTTATGCTATTGTCTTTTGTTTGTATTACAAACCTTACTTAGTAGGTTATCACTGCTTTATAAGTTTTGTAAGCTTTACTTTAAATTGGGAAAATGAAGTATTTTATGTGATATCCTAAATCAAATAGACTAACCCTTTTATTCTGTTACCTAAATTTCAAGTGATAAGAAAACTATGAGTATACTACCTTGAAATAATCACTGTGCTTTATTTTCTCAACACATTTTCCTTTTAACTAGAGCCATGTACTTTGTGGTATCATATACTCTAAGGAGCAAGAGATGATAACTTAGTAAGAACAATTTGTCCCAAAAACTCAACTAAAATAGTCACACTTTCTAATAGATGAAAATTTCCAATGGAATGAAAGCTGTATTACTGGTATACTAAAGACTTTCTGACTTATTTACATTAGGGCATGGCCAAAGGGAATGCTTAATACACACCTGCATTTGGTTTTTAGAATCCATCTGACAAAACAACATAGTGATGCAGCTTTTTGCATCTGTTTTGTTTTTTAAAAAAGGCAGGCTCTGAATGAAAATGTCTTAAGATGTGGCTCAACCAACTAATGGTTTTTAATACTGCAGCATAGATTATTAAGATTGATTTTTTGTAGGTATTATGGAAGTTACTGCCTCAGGGACTTTTAGTACAACTTTTAGTTTATAACTTTTAGTATTTGGCATAAGAAATCAAATCAGTTTCTTTCCTATGACTTTTACATAAAGTCATAAGAAGGCAGAATTCACTTCAGTGCAGCTTAGACATGCAATTAAGAAGGGAATTGATGTTGAGTGATCATACACAAGAAAAGCAAGTGAACCCATAATACTTCATAATGTTTTATAGGCAGCATTTTACTGAAGCTTAAGAATTGACTTTTGTCTTTACTCTTTTAGAGTAAAGTAAGAATTAAGTAAGAATTGTAATGGCTACAGATTGCAAAACAGTCACAGATACCAAGCTATATTTTAATGCTTCTAAACAAATTGGAAACTAAAGAAAGAAATGAAACTTAGATCTCGGACAGAATTCTAGAACAATAAGTGATTTTATCTCTAAATAATTTAAGTAACTAGAAAGAGTGAGGCAGTATGAAAAGCAATTTGAAATTGAATATCTCAGAGGATAATGTAACATTTCAAAAGCAATATTATTTGTATGACCCTCCAACCCTGTGCCTTCCAAAATGTGTATACCTAAATGGTAATAATTAGAACTACATGCATAGCCTTTATTTATGGCATTAGCATAGGTAAGAAAAAGTACAATATATTTTAATCAGGGAGGAATTCTGCAATAGTATTAGTCTGACATAATCTGTCTCCTGTGTGCTCATTCATCATATGTTCTTATCAGAGAGTGGTTTTTAGTCTTTAGTTTGCAAAAGCATTAATCAGACAATTTATCAAAAAGGCAAGTCCTCCTTTTGCTACTCCCAGAATTCTGCTGAAATAGTTTTGGTGTAGTTCCAAGGCATTTATTTGTATGTCTAAGGACCACCTCAGTTGATTTAGTGCAGGTGGCCATGGCTTACATACTGAATAGCAAAGATACAAGGAAATGTTTTAGTTACCAAATCAGAACAGTCTGGGGAAAAGATACTAAATAATTTGAGCCTTTAAGTGCTTCTTGCTCAATTACCTGAGGAAATGTGATTAGTATTAAGAATGAATTATTTTTTTTAATATGAAAGCAGATAGAGATTTATGCACAAGTGACTCTTGAAAACTCTAGCTATACTTGTAAAGCTCTGCTCAGGTAAGTAGAACTATGTTTGGCCCATGAAGCAATAGGCAATAGTAGTCTAAATCCTAAGAACACTTTCAATTAATTTTTTGTTTAAAAACATTGTTGTGAAATGTAAGAGTGTTTGAATAAATTTATGATAGCAATACTAATTTTGAAGGCATTAGGCTTAAAAATAATTTTATTGTGCTCGCTTCGGCAGCACATATACTAAAATTGGAACAATACAGAGAAGATTAGCATGGCCCCTGCGCAAGGATGACACGCAAATTCGTGAAGCGTTCCATATTTTTCATAGGTACTGCAGTAATAGGGTATTGGGCAGGTGGGAGGGGGGAGGGGGGTGGGTATATACATGCATAATGAGTGAGATGTGCACCATCTGGGGGATGGTCATGATGGAGACTCAGACTTTTGGGGGGAGGGGAGGAAATGGGCATTTATTGAAACCTTAAAATCTGTACCCCTATAATATGCCAAAAAAAAAAAAGAAAAAGAAAAAAAAATAATTTTATTTACAACAAACGCAGAGAATTTTCTCCTCCAAAATGGATATTTCCCTGGGTCCATCTTTAGTGCAATTTTTCTATTTCTTTTTTTTCTTTTTCTCATTTACAATGAAGAGAGTGAATTGCTAGCTTCTAGAGATTTCACACATTTTTAGATTTCAAATAGTCTTCTGTAATCTTTTTTTAAAAAATCACTGTGTCATTGATTTAGAAAAGTGACCCCCCTTGTCCATATAAAAAAAAGCAACTAAGAATTGACAAGTTTTCACTTTGGTAAATACACAGAAACTGATACATTATAATATAGTTAATCTGTTCATTGCTGCTTTATTTGCAGATTCAAGAATGGCTTTGTTTAAATTGTCAAACCCAGAGAGCAATATCAGGACAGCTTGGAGACATGGGCAAAATGCCACCTGCATCATCAGCACCCAAAGCATCCCCCATTCCTGTACCTACAGAACCACAATCTCAGAAAACAGCAATGCTTCCTCAAGTAAAAGTGAAAAAGGAAGAACAAGAAGTAAAAGCAGAAGCTGAAAAAGTCATTCTAGAAAAAGTAAAAGAAACACCTTCAACTGAAAAATATCCCCCTAAGGTAACCACAGATCAAAAACAAGAAGAAAGTAAACCAGAGAAAGACAAAGCTTCAGCCATTCAAGAAAAAAAGCCAGCTTCTGAAGAAAAACATCTACTCCCAGAAGAAAAAAAACCAAGCTCTGAAGAAAAAAAACCACCTCTTGTAAAAGAAAAGCCAACTCTAGAAGAAAAAAAGCCAGCCCCTGAAGACAAAAAGTTACCCCTAGAGGCAAAAACATCAGCTCTAGAAGAGGAACAGAAACATGACTTACTTAAAACTCAAGCACAGATCGCTAAAGAAAAGGGTGAAGGCAAAGTGGCTCCAAAGGCAGTACAAGAAGAGAAACAACCACAGATCAAGCCAGATTTGCTGCCTGGCACACCTCAGAGTTTGCCTAAGGAAGATGATAAGACAACCAAAAAAATAAAAGAACAGCCACAGGCAGTATGCATAGCAAAATCTGATCAGGGAGAACCTGGGAAAGAAAAAACAGTAAGTTATATTTTCCTAACTTTGCAGAGTCTCATGTATATAATTTACTAATTTTTACCAAAGTACACAAGTTGCTCAAAAGTAATTACGTAAGTAAAGGCCTTAAAATAATTGTTTGCTGAAAATAAAGAACTTTGGCCTTTTGACAGCTTCATTAAGTTTACATAAAGCATAGATATAGGATTTATTTTTCTGTGTCTTATGCCCATTATATAACTTATCAAAATCATATAGAGTGATAAAGAGGTTTCCTACAGTTTTAAGTTATTTGTTTGTGTTTTTTTCTACTATGGATGTAAAAATTGATACCTCCTTTAACATAGAACAATATGGCTTAGGTAAGTTTCTATTCATTTTGCTATTTGGTTGCACACCAGTCAACTTTTTTTTCCCAGTTGAAACCCTTTTAAGGTGTAGTCAGTCTTAAATGATTGCCAAAAACAAAAAAGTGTGACCAAATCCAAAACAAAAGTCATTTTAAAAATTTACAAAGTAGTTTGTTTTGGTATTTAGCATGTTTTTAAATAGGATGTATTTGGCTAGGAGTTTCATTCAATGTGTTTAATGTTGAAAAGCTGTTTATAATCCAAGCCTAATCTGTAATAATATATATTCGTTTTTTCTCTTTAATAGAAACTTTTTAGAGTAACCCATTTTAACCAATATTTGTATAAGAAATTATATCATTTTTGGAGGAATTCTGATATTTTTAGAGCTATAAGAGATCTTATATCATTCTTATATCTAATTGAATAATTTTAATTCTCAGATAACTTCAGTTATTTAACAGGAAATTAAATGACATCTTAGCATTAAAACTTAGTATTTAAGCTCTAACTAGAAACTATAGTCCATTCTGACTCTGATTTAGTTATTTTTTTGTGTGTACAAGTTTAACACATGCTTACTAGCTATAAACCCTGATCTTCCTTTTTTATACAAATAAGTTTTGTCAGGGTCAAAGAAAGCAGATGCCTATATATTCTCCATTCTCATGATGGGATCTAGCCACTACCACCACCTATTTCTTCTTCCGGCTGATCTTTGTAGAACCTAATGCTTGGGACTGATTAGCAGCCCTTTGTGACACTATCCATGGCTTTCATGACCCTCTACTTTTTTATTCTCTCTCTCTTTTTTTTTTTTTTTTCTGATCACACCTTACAAGTTCTACTTTGACCATCTCCAGAATTTCTTTGTCAATTCCAAATGATGATTGTTCTTGTTTTTCTTTGACTTCTGCTTTCTTTCCTCCTAGGGGAGCCACATGAACAATTTTTAAACCCATTCATGCACCTCCTATCCCACTTTTGACTGTCAGACTTACAATTTCAAATACCCAGGAGGTAGCTCCATTTCACAGCCTCACTATAAATTCAAACTCAATACCCCTGAATCTTATCCACTTCTCTGTAGAAGCTGTTCTGCTTCTGACTTTCTACTTCTGATAATGGCACCATCATTCACCTGTTTTCTGTCTCCCAGTCACTAATCTGAGTGATTGACATTTTCTTCTTACCTGCTCTTTGTTCTCCACATCCAAGTTATCACACTCCTGTCCATTAACTCCTCCTGTTCCTTAAGGAAACTGCCTTACTTACAGCTTTCATGACCTTTTGCCAATTATTCAGTAACCTAATGACTGGTCAATAGGTTTCTTCCGTTTCTCCCCTCTCCATTATATAGTTGTCAGGTAAGTTTTTTGCAGGATTTAATTAATTTAACTCCATCATTCAGATATTCATACTGATTACTTACTGTGTTTTAAGTATAATCTAAAAAAGAAGTCTTCAAATCTTTTGTTAATGTACTAATTTTTTCTTTTATTTTGCACCTTTGTCACTTTTTAAATCACTACTGTTTCTTTTATTGTACAACCTCAAATGTATATATTTGTTTATTTATAAATTAAATTATACATTATTTTACTGATATATTATTTATATTACAAAACATTCACAAAGGATAGAAATCAGTGAAATAAAATAAAATTACCATTCTTATTATATTTCTTTAAATGTAGATACATTTGATCACAGTAAAAGATGATTAATAATAGTGTTTTAGAAGGGCCCTGATCGAATATTCCTTAGTATGTTTTAAAATCTTGGTCTAAAATTTTATGATGGAGTTATATGAAATCCAGCTTCACAGTTAAAGTTATTTTGATCTTTTTCTGTTTAGTTTTAATGACTATCCATAGCAGAAAAAAGGTAATTCAAAAGGACATACCAGAAATGGAAGAAGTGGATCAAAGGTACTCACCAAATCTTCCTACCTGTTTTCCAAGGATGGAGTTGGAAACCAATTATGAAAAATAAAATTATGGCAATATCACAAATTAGCGTTCATCTTCCCTAATACCAATCATTTGTTCTTTTTAGCTATCAGAAAATGTGGGGCTTTCAAAATATTTTTTTTCAATAAATGGTATTAAAACTCACTGGAGTTCTTTATCCGGAAGATTTTTAAACAGATTAAAATATTCTGTTTTAAAGTTTGTTAAATAAATAGATATGATAACTTTTAAAAGTGGTGTATATCATTTTATGTAGCATAATCACATGATGATTTCCAAATATATATCTTCAAAGGAATGTTTCCACATCATAATTTTCTCAAAGAAATATTGTTTATTTTTCCTTAAATATCTAGTAGGTAGCATATTGCTGACAATTAGTATTTACTTTCTTTTAAATATCTAATAAGTAATATATTACTGATAACTTCGTAACCACCGAAAAGTTGAATAAATTTAGAATTATTCTATTTTAGTTAAAAATTAAATCTTCATATTCTGCAGCTTTTAAAATAAATTTCTACAATATAATCAATAAACTTGATTAAAATAATTTCATAGTTATTATTCTCCATCTTAGCATAAAATATAAAGGTCTCATTAGTATACAATGTACTATATCAGTAACATCCTGAGGCACTCTGACCAATTCTGGCTTACTTATAATGAATATAGTAAATAAATTTCACACATACTAATATCTCTCTAACCTTACACTTTAAAAAAATAATTTCAATCAAAGAAGCCACTCCTCAATATTTAATATACCATTTTTTTCATTAGCATATATATTTATTTTTAAAATTACTCATTATTGAGGCTGTGTCTTTACTGACAGTGGACTCACTAGTAATTCTTTATTTTGTTATTGAAACAGAAATACGGAATATTATGAACTAACATTTTAGAAATGTTCATAATTTGATTCTATTGTTGCCAGACCTTTTGCTACTTACTTTCTGCTAATACTTTTTCCCTAAATCTTCCACAATATTTCTTTGTTTCTTCCAACAGTATTTGCTGACAAAGGAATACAATTTGATTTCCACATATTACTTTAGTCACTTTTCCCTGGCAGAAAAATGCATGATTTTTCTGTCTTTTCCTCAAATATGCATGATTTTTTTGTCTTTTCCTATTAAATAAGAAATTTCATAGGAAGTTTCCTATTTAATTTAGTGAAAATTTGTGAAGTACTGGGAAACTTATTTGCTGCAAATTGTAGAGTTTTGTGATGGTGTCATCTGGCTTTAATTCCAAAGCACATTATGTATTTAGGGTATGATTTGTTATTAGCGCTTAACAGGTATAGATACAGATTTCTGTTTTCCTGATAACGTCAAACGTTATTTGCTAATTTCATGTCAGATCTTATTTAATTTGATGACCATTGTTTTTACCTTGGTATAAAAAATTATGAAAAGCTTATAACGATATGAAAAGTGTCAGCTTCCATATTAGTGTATAGTTTTTACATTATTAATTTTATTTTAAATACATGATTATTTTGAAGAAATCTTTTACCTCCCACTTAGCCATTATAGGAAAGCTGGTTTAGTTGACACTAGTTAATATAAGCCATAAAGCTGCCTAAATGAATGATAAGCTTTAATACAAACATGAGCAAATGAAGTGATTGCCTCATTGTAACTTCTCTTCATGGTAAAACTCCCAGTTTTTTCCTAAGATTCCTCACAGACCCTGTGACCAACTGATAGAAGTGAAATAGTGGTGGCAATCTATTCATTGCATATCCATAAGAGTTAATATATTTTCTATTTTGGATTTAAAACTACAGTAAAAAATCCTACTATTTTCTTACTATAGTCCATTGGATCATTTTGTGTAGCCAGCAGGGTATCTGCACCCCACAGAGGAAACTCCTGTCTAAGTGGCATAGTTGGCTTTCTCAGACCTTCTGGAATCTGGCTGCAATACAACTTTCAAGCAACCCCTAGCATTCCCCACAATGACAAAAAAAAAAAAAAAAAAAAAAAAAAAAAAAAAAACAGCCTAATACGGCGTTGTGTTATTCCTGAACATCGCTTGTGCTTTCTCCTTTTTGAATCTGTCCTCAGTTTTTCTGTGTGCACTGAGTCTGCACTTTTCACATCAAACCTGTCAGAAAAAAATCGCACTTGAATCCCCAAACTACTTTCCTAGGGCTTCTTCCATGAGTATGTTCTTCTTTTCCCTAGTGGTAGTCATTTTTCTGCCACTGAATTTTCCATATTGATTCGTTTTAAAGTTAGTTTGTATTTACAATCAAAATAATACTCTTAATTACCTCTTCCTATATTCTGACCACTGTGTGAAGTCCTTTGTCTCTCATTGAATCTACACAACTATTGATAAGCTTAATATTATGATAATTGTTTTAAAGATGGGGAAATTAAATTTCCATGCCCAAGATCACATAGTTGGAAGGCAGCAGGACTAGGATTATAGTTCAGTTCTGATTATAAAAACTATGCTGTTAACCACTGCACAAGATCATTTTTTCCTATGACTTTTTTAGCACACTGCCTTTTCATTATTATAATCCTTCATCTCACTTAGCAAGCCTCACTGCAATCCCAAAACGCATTGTATAAATTTTTAGTTTGTTTATATATTTATATTATTATATTTATTTATTATTTGTCATCTGTGTCATTCATATTACTATAGCATATTGTTTACATTTCTTTCCTGCCACATCATTTTGTCTCTTCATTCATATCTATCTGTCAAAATGTTTGTTGAATAGAATTAATATTCATCCTGAAATATAAATAATTTGAAAATTATGAATTTTTTATTTTTTTAGTTTAATAATTTTAAAAGTCATGTACTGAATTTTCTTTTTTTACTTATATACATAAAGAGAATACTTTTTTAATCTTTATTTGATATATTACAATGAAATACTATAGCTCTTCTGATAGAAATCAAACTTTGGACCCCCTTTAGCATGTACTTTTATTTCTGGTTAAAATCACCTAAGGGTAAGTATTTAAGTTACAGATAGCCATTGTATATAATGACCACATTATCATATAGGATAAAATATAATCAAGTTTTCTGTAGTGACAAGAACTCCCATATTATGGTGTTTAGGTGAGAGTGTTTAGTGTTTCAGTCCAGGTCCAGTACATTTTATGGACTTAATTTTGTTTTCAGCATTTCAAACATGCAGACCAGCAATCTGTATTGATGTAAACTTTGTATAAATTATTAAATATCATTTACTTATTTAATTTTAGCCCTTCGAAAATAAATGGCTCTGGGAAAATTAGAAACTTAACATTGCATCCTTTCTTTGCACAGTTTTATATGCTACCTAGAAGTCAGTTCCTAACTCCAACAACATTCAAAAAAACTTCTATTTGCCTTCGATGTGGAAGGCTTTGTAAAAGGCAGAAATAAATTTTGCAATTCAGGAATTTCTTGGCACATTCTCTACTCCGAGTGAAGGCCTCGAGATACACCACCATGGGAAGAGTTCCAAGTTGAGCTCAATTCATCATTGCTGTCTGGTCTGCAGTTCAATAAATAGCAGTGAGGTAGTGGAAGGAAAAGAAAAAAGCCTGTAGAGGAAATACTTTGCAAACTTGCCACTTCATAATGTGGAAGAGGAAGAGGAAGTTAGGAGAAAAAAATGATCACAGCATTATTATCATAGGTAAATTATGATTAAATCTTGGAGGTAGTATGGAGGAAAGAGACCAGGAAGGGAGTGGCAAGAAAGATAAGTGGGTAGAACATAGGACTGAGGAAAGAAGAAAAGCATGAACATAAGGTCATTTAAGGGGAATTATAGGGTTGGTATCTTAATGTTTATGTGTGTTGGTCTTCTGTCTAATGTCACTTAATTTCCTCTGTTATATTATATATGTTTGACCCTAATCTTATGTCTGTGAAATGACAGTAGAACTTTCAGAATCCATTGTATAAAACTGGGATTTTTGTAAATTACAGTAGAAAGTAGGACCTTCAGAATCCATTGTATAAAAGTGAGATTTTTGAAATTATACTCAGTAAATTTTACATATAACAGTATAACATTTCTTCCATATATGCATAGTTTTATAACATTGTTATGTTTTACAGTATATGTAGACACAAAACAAACAATACACATGACACTGTCAAAATTTGATTATGAAAGATAATTTTCTTAATCTTTTAATCACAAAGAGTTTACATACCCCACCCCCATGGGGATAGTATTCACTGTGATTTAGTGAAGAGTACATAGGGCCAACATAAAGAAAGGCAGACAAGGAAGAATAAAAAAAAAAAACATATTGAACTCCAAAAAATGTGCTCTGGCATTGCCTGGGATGTGATGAGGTGGAAATGTCTCTCCACTGTGACCTTCCAGAAAGCTCTAATTAGAAGGCTGCTTCACTTTTGCTTGCCTCTTCAATGTGTAGCTCTTAAAAGAAAGAAACCAAAGTGAGTTGGGTGCTCATCAATCCTACTAGTACAGTCTCACAACTGTGCATAAGTAATCTTTCCTTGGAAAGATATCCAAAGTGGTCTAGGACAGTTAAGTCTTGGTAAACCAAAGAATAGGCATTGCTTTTTGCAATAAAGTTAAGACTATATCAGACCATCTTTTTTAATTGAGCCATGTTGTAAATTCAGCAGAAGCATTTTACCCTATAATGTGCACAGGATACATCATTAACTATACATGATGAGGGTATATAGTAAGATGAAAATGAATGTAAAAAGAGTATCAAACCAACAACTTTTGTATTTGAGAACTCTAGCTAAAAGAATGAGAAAGAGAAAGAAAAGAACAGAAAGAATGAAAGATGAAGGATGGAAGGAAAGAAGAGAAAGGGAAGAAAGAAAGATGAAGGAAGGAATGAAGGAAGTTTTTTTGCATGTTTATTGTTTGTTGTATATTCTCGCATCTGTTCATTTGAGCCATGGATAGGTCAGAAGAGCCCATGCCCACACACCCACTGAAAATATTGACATAGTTCAAGATACAGACTAATTGGAATCAAAGCAGCCTCATAGGCTAGAATGAGATGCAACATGCCCTTAGGCAGCTCTTACCTTACCCCTCCACTCTAGAGGGCTGTCCGCCCTATTGTGACACTCTCCTTTAAACAGGGAAACTAACTGCTTCAGTTTCGTTTTGTTCATGTGTATTTTTTTTAATTAACAAAAATCTCTATGTTTAATTTTAATTTAAGGCCTCCCTGATTCTTTTTCCAGTCATATGATTTATTTGTCAAAAAAATGTTCTTTGATCACATATACACCAAGAAAATAGATAGGTACTTACTATTTGCCATTTTTCATCTATGATTTTATTGCTAGCAGTACCACAAAGACACAATTCAATAGCAAAGCAAAAAATAAATATAGTTTATTCTTACCTCAAAAATGATATAGATATGTATTTTTTTTAATTTTAGCATATTATTTAATTTCAGCATATTACAGGGGGAACAAAAGTTTATGTAGCCACTCTGATTTTTGAACCTAAATTGCTGTGGTGGTAACATCACAGTCCAAAGGAGGCAGCAAGTTCAAGGCTGTGGTATGCCTACGGAGGGTCCCAGCTCCCTGGAAAACTCATGCTCCTACTCACAAACGTTAATTATCATACTGGTTGAAGGAAGCTGCCTTCGAAGATAAGCACCAAGTAGTTTCTAAATCAGAAGACATAGGTGGTATTAGTGAAACGCCATCAAGGTGGGATGCTGAAGATAGATGTGATTAATAACGATAAAAATAACAGTTGGATATTTCTCTTTAGCTGAATTGATGAGTCAGACCAATTATTGCATAACTTTTTCAAAGTTTATGATTTCTAAACATTCACTCTAAGTGATATAGAGTTCTAATATTAATAGCAATACCAAGTGTATGCAATGTTTTACAGTTTTCAGAGTGTCCTTAAAAAGCAGTGTCCTGTTTGAATCTCTCAATAACAATAAAATCCTTTGCAATAGAGGGTACATATATTGTGTTACCGCTTTTTGTTAAATAAATTTCCCAACATTCCATACAACTTGTGGCCAGGCACAAAGCCCATTCCTCTGATTCTTTCTTGTCCTTCAGCGGATCTCATAATCCAAAAGTATTAATTATGTTAATGAAAAAATTATCATTAAAGTTTTCTTCACAATTCAAAGTTTATCCCAAAGTAGATTTACTGAGAAAGATAATCAAATGTGTTAAGGAAAATGGCATCAAAATATTTAAGGGTAGAGTATTTATGAAAGAAAATAAAATATCATTGAGAATTGAGACTTGATTAAATTTAGTTTAAATGCAAACTAACCTTGATCAATAGATATCAACTATCTTCATTTTTGTTCTCATCCAAACTTTTTTTTAATACAGATATATAGTTGAAAAAAACTTCCTCAAATTATTTTTCAATTCTTAATAGCTATTTGAGAGTAATAGGCCAAGTGTTTAGTTTAACCATGTTGTTTTCCTGTATCTTTTCCTCCTTGCTAGGAAAAGGAAGATGACAAATCAGACACCTCAAGTTCTCAACAGCCTAAAAGCCCGCAAGGTCTGAGTGACACAGGATATTCTTCTGATGGCATATCAAGTTCGCTTGGTGAAATTCCAAGCCTTATTCCAAGTGATGAAAAGGATATTCTCAAGGGACTCAAAAAGGACTCTTTTTCACAAGAAAGCAGCCCTTCTAGCCCCTCAGATTTGGCTAAGTTAGAAAGTACAGTCCTATCTATTTTGGAAGCTCAAGCAAGTACTCTAGTTGATGAAAAGTCAGAAAAGAAAACACCGCCCCATGGGGTTTCTCCTGAGAAGCCTAAGGACCAACAGAAAGCTCAGATTTTCTCTGACACCCTGGAAATTACTGTTTCAGAAGAGGGGGTCAAGGAGATTCAAGAAGAAAAGAAAGACACTTTTAAAAAAGATAGCCAACAAGGCATTCCTTCCAGCAAAGACCATAAAGAAAAGTCTGAGTTTCTTGATGACATATCTGCAAGAAGAGAGTCGTATGATTCGGTTGAAGACAGTAGCGAAAGTGAAAACTCACCTGTTCCACAGAGAAAACGGAGAACTAGTGTTGGTTCATCAAGCAGTGATGAGTATAAACAGGAAGATAGTCAAGGATCAGGGGAAGAGGAGGACTTCATTCGGAAACAAATCATAGAAATGAGTGCTGATGAGGATGCTTCAGGTTCTGAGGATGATGAGTTTATTAGGAACCAGCTCAAAGAGATTAGTAGTAGTACTGAGAGCCAGAAGAAGGAAGAAACAAAAGGGAAAGGGAAAGTAACAGCGGGGAAACACAGACGACTGACTCGAAAAAGTAGTGCAAGCATCGATGATGATCCAGGGAGGCGTCATTCATGGCATGATGAAGATGACGAAACATTTGATGAAAGTCCTGAACTTAAATACAGAGAAACTAAAAGTCAGGAAAGTGAAGAACTTGTAGTTGCTGGAGGAGGAGGGCTACGTCGATTTAAAACGATTGAACTCAACAGTACAATAGCTGATAAATATTCTGCAGAATCATCACAGAAAAAAACAACTTTGTATTTTGATGAAGAGCCAGAATTAGAAATGGAAAGCCTGACAGACTCACCAGAAGATAGGTCAAGGGGAGAAGGATCTTCAAGTCTTCATGCTTCCAGCTTCACTCCTGGTACATCCCCTACATCAGTGTCATCACTTGATGAGGACAGTGATAGTAGCCCAAGTCATAAAAAAGGAGAGAGCAAACAGCAACGCAAAGCTCGGCATAGAGCACATGGCCCTCTTTTGCCTACTATTGAAGATTCTTCAGAAGAAGAAGAATTAAGAGAAGAAGAAGAATTATTAAAGGAGCAAGAAAAGCAGCGGGAATTAGAACAGCAGCAAAGAAAGAGTTCTAGTAAAAAATCAAAGAAAGACAAAGATGAACTTCGAGCTCAGAGAAGGAGGGAAAGACCAAAGACACCACCCAGTAACCTCTCTCCCATTGAAGATGCATCTCCAACAGAAGAATTACGTCAGGCTGCGGAAATGGAGGAGCTCCACAGATCATCTTGTTCTGAATATTCACCTAGCATAGAATCAGACCCAGAAGGTTTTGAAATAAGCCCAGAGAAAATAATAGAAGTACAAAAAGTTTATAAATTGCCCACAGCTGTGTCTTTATACTCGCCAACTGATGAGCAATCTATTATGCAGAAAGAAAGTGGTCAAAAGGCATTAAAAAGTGCTGAAGAGATGTATGAAGAAATGATGCATAAAACACACAAATACAAAGCTTTTCCATCTGCAAATGAACGAGATGAAGTGTTTGAAAAAGAGCCATTGTATGGTGGGATGTTAATAGAGGATTATATTTATGAATCTTTAGTAGAAGATACATACAATGGATCAGTAGATGGCAATCTGCTAACAAGGCAAGAAGAAGAAAATGAATTTATGCAACAAAGAGGAAGAGAGCAAAAAATAAGACTTCCAGAACAGATTTATGAAGATCCTATGCAGAAAATTACAGATCTACAGAAAGAGTTTTATGAGTTAGAAAGCTTACATTCCATTGTGCCCCAAGAAGACATTGTTTCAAGCTCTTATATCATTCCAGAAAGCCATGAGATAGTGGATCTGGGTACTATGGTGACTTCTACAAGTGAAGAAAAAAAATTACTAGATGCTGATGCTGCCTATGAGGAACTCATGAAGAGGCAACAGATGCAGTTAACATCTGGATCCAGCTCAACCCAGCCTCCTATCAGTGATGATATGACAGAGTCCACCATGGACTTTGACAGGGTTCCTGATGCATCTTTGACATCAAGTGTTCTTTCTGGAGCGTCTCTTACAGATTCGACCAGCAGTGCAACACTCTCTATCCCCGATGTTAAAATAACCCAACATTTTTCAACAGAAGAACTTGAGGATGAATATGTAACTGATTATACAAGAGAAATTCAAGAGATAATTGCCCATGAATCACTGATTTTGGCCTACTCTGAGCCTTCAGAAAGTGCTACATCTGTCCCACCCTCTGACACACCTTCTCTCACATCATCTGTTTCTTCAGTTTCTACCACAGATAGCTCCTCACCTATTACTACCCTGGATAGCATAACTACAGTTTATACAGAGCCCGTGGACATAATAACTAAATTTGAAGATTCTGAGGAAATTTCTTCATCGACTTATTTTCCAGGCAGCATTATAGACTATCCAGAAGACATAAGTGTATCTTTAGATAAGACTACCACACCAGATGGTAGAGCTATTGCTGATCATATTGTGATTTCCTTATCTGATGTGGCACCTTCTATCATAGAATCTGTAGGAACTAAACCTACAGAGGGACCAATTCCTGACACTATTTCCACTGACTTATCTATATCTGGAAAAGATCCAGTGAAGAAAGACAAGAAGGAAATGGGGAATGAAATTATTCTGGAAGTTTTGGAAGCTTACAGAGATCAAAAGAAGGAGTCTGAGACTGAACTAACAAAAACTAGCTTATCTGAAACTGTGTTTGATCAACCACCTTCTTCTGTAATAGCCCTTCCAATGGAGGAAAAGCTTTCAACTACATACTTTATATCTGGAGAGACCTTTGGTCAGGAAAAACCATTACAATCTGGGAGTCCTTCTGTTTCTGCTCCTCCAACTAAAACTCGTCCATTCTTTAGAAGTTCTTCTTTGGACATATCAGCTCAACCTCCTCCTCCTCCTCCACCTCCACCACCTCCTCCTCCTCCACCTCCTCCCCCTCCCCCTCCCCCACCACTCCCTCCACCAACTTCACCTAAACCAACTATTCATCCTAAAAAAAAAGTAACAGTCACAGCTCCAGTGACTCTAGCTACTACAGTGACACCTCTGTTTGATGCTGTTACTACTGTAGAGACTACAGTTGTTCCAAAGAGTATTGGGTTACCTGCAACAAAAGTATGTACCACTGCACCTCCTCCTGTTCCTCCTAAGCCATCTTTAATTCCATCTGGACTTGTATTTACCCATAGGCCTGAGCCAAGCAAACCTCCAATTGCTCCCAAACCACCAGTTCCACAGCTTCCAGTAACTACACAAAAACCAACAGATATATACCCCAAACCAACAGGCCTGTCTTTAACTTCAAGTATGACCTTAAATTTAGTGACTTCAGCGGATTATAAATTGCCTTCCCCCACCTCCCCACTTTCCCCACACTCTAACAAGTCCTCCCCAAGGTTTTCCAAATCGCTCATGGAAACTTATGTAGTTATTACATTGCCATCTGAACCTGGGACTCCAACAGATTCTTCAGCTAGCCAAGTAATTACTAGTTGGCCCCTGGGATCACCCCCCAAAGATCTGATTTCCATTGAACCGGTGTTTTCTGTAGTTCCTCCTATGACAACTGTAGAAATTCCAAGTTCTTCAGACCAGACTGCATACATCTCTAAAGCTTTGGAGACATTTCCTGCTGCCCCTGTCACAGCACTGTCTTCATTTCATGCAGCCCCTACTTCAGTTACACAGTTTCTTACAACAGAAGTTTCCAAGGCTGAGATTTCAGCAACCAGAAGTACAGTTCCTAGTGTTGATCTCAGCAGTATCTCTATATCAATTCCTCCAGAGCCTCTTGCTCTAGATAACCTACATTTAGAGAAGCCCCAGTATAAGGAAGATGGAAAATTACAACTTGTTGGTGATGTCATTGATTTGCGTACAGTACCAAAAGTAGAAGTTAAGACAACTGAAAAATGTGTGGATCTTTCTGCCTCTGCAATGGATATGAAAAGGCATATAGCAACAAATGAAATTTATGGGAGACAAATTAGTGCTGTCCAACCCTCTATTATAAATCTCAGTGCAACTTCAGCAGTGACTCCTATATCCCTAATCACCGAGACAGTGACCTTTGTCACATGCACAGCGAGTACAAGTTACACTACAGGCACAGAAAGCCTGGTGGGTGTAGAGCATGCAATGACAACACCACTCCAGCTTACTACATCGAAGCACACTGAGCCTTCATACAGGATACCAAGTGACCAGGCCATTCCTACAGTTAGGGAAGAAGCACCAATAAACTTATCTCTAGGTACTCCAGCACATGCAGTGACATTGGCTGTTACAAAACCTGTCACTGTGCCTCCTGTTGGTGTTACAAATGGATGGACTGATAGTGCCACATCCCAGGGGATCACTGATGGGGAAGTAGTGGATCTCAGTACAACCAAATCTCATAGAACTGTGGTAACAATGGATGAATCTACTTCAAGTGTGATGACCAAAATAATAGAAGATGATGAAAAACCTGTTGATTTGACTGCAGGAAGAAGAGCTGTGTGCTGTGACATGGTTTATAAATTACCATTTGGACGGAGCTGCACAGCACAGCAGCCTGCAACTACTCTTCCTGAGGATCGTTTTGGTTATAGGGATGATCACTATCAATATGATCGATCAGGGCCATATGGGTATAGAGGGGTTGGGGGAATTAAACCTTCCATGTCTGACACTAATTTAGCAGAAGCTGGACATTTTTTCTATAAAAGTAAGAATGCTTTTGATTATTCTGAAGGAACTGATGCAGCAGTAGATCTAACTTCAGGGAGAATTACTACAGGTCAGTATGATGTGGCAGCAGACCTTTCTTTGAAATGTCATTATGGTGTTCCTCATCTCATTTCAGGATGAAAATGTGGTCCCTTTCCAATTTTGTTACTTTTTTCTCTTTCTTTGGAGGTTTTGGCAACATATTTTGAAATACATATGCGCTTCTATTTCTTCATTTTTTTTTAATTTATTCTGCTCAAAGTCATCTGCATGTGCCTGCATGTTCAACATTGCTTTTATTCCGCATATAATTAGGGTAACCTGTGGATTTGCATGCAGTCCCATTCATTATGTTCATCAAGATGACAGGGCTTTCAAACCCAAAAAGCATCATTCATTCTGGGAACTGGACTATAACTCTGCCCTGTATTTCAGGTGAGGTAATGGATTATTCAAGCAAGACTACAGGTCCATATCCAGAAACACGACAAATCATTTCAGGAGTTGGGATTAGTACCCCGCAGTATTCCACAGCAAGAATGACACCACCTCCAGGACCCCAGTATGGTGTGGGGAGTGTTTTGAGGTCATCTAATGGTGTTGTCTATTCTTCAGTAGCAACTCCAATACCCTCCACATTTGCTATAACCACACAACCTGGCTCCATTTTCAGCACCACTGTGAGGGATTTATCTGGCATTCATACAACTGATGCAGTGACTCCATTATCCACCCTGCACCAGAGCCAGCCAATGCCCAGATCATATTTTATAACAACAGGTGCATCTGAAACAGACATTGCAGTGACTGGTATTGATATCAATGCCAGTTTGCAAACTATTACTATGGAAACTCTCACTGCGGAGACAATAGACTCTGTTCCCTCTTTAACCACAGCATCTGAAGTGTTTTCTGAAGTGGTGGGAGATGAAAGCACTCTTGTAATTGTCCCAGAGGAAGATAAACAACAACAACAGCTAGACTTGGAGCGTGAGCTCTTGGAACTGGAGAAAATTAAGCAACAGCGCTTTGCTGAGGAATTAGAGTGGGAACGTCAGGAAATTCAAAGGTTCCGAGAACAAGAAAAGATCATGGTCCAAAAAAAGCTGGAGGAGCTGCAGTCTATGAAACAGCACCTTCTCTATCAGCAAGAAGAAGAGAGGCAAGCCCAGTTCATGATGAGGCAGGAGACATTAGCTCAGCAACAGTTACAGCTTGAGCAGATTCAACAGCTGCAACAACAGCTTCACCAGCAGCTAGAGGAGCAAAAGATTCGCCAGATCTACCAGTATAACTATGACCCTTCTGGAACTGCTTCTCCACAAACCACTACAGAACAGGCAATTTTAGAAGGTCAGTATGCTGCTCCAGAAGGCAGTCAGTTTTGGACAACTGAAGATGCAACTACTACAGCTTCAGCTGTTGTGGCAATTGAAATACCACAAAGCCAAGGGTGGTACACAGTTCAGTCTGATGGTGTTACTCAGTACATTGCCCCGCCTGGCATCCTGAGCACTGTTTCAGAAATACCTCTAACAGATGTTGTTGTAAAAGAGGAAAAACCACCCAAAAAGAGAAGTTCAGGAGCTAAAGTCCGAGGACAGTATGATGAGATAGGGGAAGGTATGGCAGATGATCCTCGATGTTTTAAAAAGATAGTGGACAGTGGTGTACAAACTGACGATGAAGATGCCGCAGATCGGAGTTATGCAAGTAGGAGAAGGAGAACTAAAAAGAGTGTTGACACAAGTGTCCAGACTGATGATGAAGATCAAGATGAATGGGATATGCCTACTCGATCAAGGAGGAAAGCTCGTGGAGGGAAATATGGTGACAGCACGACAGAAGCTGACAAGACCAAACCCCTTTCCAAAGTCTCCAGCATAGCAGTTCAAACGGTAGCAGAGATATCTGTGCAAACTGAACCAGTCGGAACCATAAGAACGCCTTCGATACGGGCACGAGTGGATGCCAAGGTAGAAATAATTAAACACATTTCAGCACCTGAAAAGACTTACAAAGGGGGCAGTTTAGGATGTCAAACAGAAGCAGATTCAGACACACAAAGTCCTCAATATCTGAGTGCCACATCTCCACCCAAAGACAAGAAACGCCCAACACCTTTAGAGATTGGTTATTCATCTCACCTCCGGGCAGATTCCACACTACAGCTGGCTCCTTCCCCACCCAAATCCCCAAAAGTCCTTTATTCACCCATCTCACCACTTTCACCAGGCAAAGCCTTAGAATCAGCCTTTGTACCTTATGAAAAACCCCTCCCTGATGACATAAGTCCACAGAAAGTACTGCATCCAGATATGGCTAAAGTTCCCCCGGCAAGTCCTAAGACAGCCAAGATGATGCAGCGTTCTATGTCTGACCCCAAGCCTCTGAGTCCAACAGCAGACGAAAGTTCCAGGGCTCCTTTTCAGTATACCGAGGGCTACACGGTAAGAGTGATTCTTTTCAGTTGGAAGACAATGGATGAGTTGATGTTAATCATGTGTTTGCAAATTTTAGGAGGCAAATAAGCTCCTGGTTCTTTAAACACCTGATGTTAAATATCAGTAAAGATGATTGCATTGGAAATGTTCAAAAATAAGAAAAAAGAAAATTGTAAATTCACTTGAAAATACCAAAGAAAGAAAACAATACCAAAGAAAGAAAACATTATGCAAGGCAAAATTTAGAAGTTTATTATTTTATGACAATGAGATTGAAAGTTTTGTTCTACTATCATACATCTCCCAAATGACAAATGTAGGCTGTGATTTCAGTGAATATTATTAATATTCATTTTTAAATATCATGGAATACACTTTAAATATAAAAAGAAAAGGCAGAGTATGACCATAAATTCAGACCGTGGATACTGGAGTTCTTTATTGGGAAGGTCTTTCGAGATCATCTCGTCAGCCCCCTTTCTTATAGCCAGAATGTCTTCGTAAAAAGGCTTGGGACATTTACTGGTCAAGAGAGAGCTTTTCTAGGGCAGGCAGGTAAAAGTATACTATAATCGTCATTGTTTATCCATGCTTATTTTGTTTCTGGCAGCTTTCTTAATCTACCTTCAGGTAAGCCTTAGTCCTAGTGTATATAGAAACAAAAATAATTTTTATGGTTCTTTGACTAATAGAGATTAATTATTTTCAAATATATAGATATGCTTTGAGCAGAAAAAGAACATATACAAATATGTTAGAAATATCTGTGAAGATCACTATAATTGAAAATAAGAAATGTTAATAATCAACTATAAAAGCAGCCATATCCTAGTTAAGAAAATCTAATATATAGCTGTTTGGAAGGTGAGTCATATATAATACAGTTCAATTTAATTGAACTGTGAATCATAGATATTACAGTTCAAAGTAATTTTCCCTAATGAATAGTTGCTAAACTCTAGGTCTTCGAACCCTAAAGTTTCTAAGTAGATTTTTCTGAGATATTTCTGTATTTCTACTGACCCATATATGTTAAACATTGGCTGTGGGCTGCAAACTATGTCATTATATGTGACCATAAGTCTATCTATAAGTATATGTAGACATATCAATATTCATATTAATAAATTATAAATTTATTTCTAAGTTTTCTAGTTATATAGTGGTATTGCATTATTATTTCTTTTTCTCAAACAGTATACTCTAAAAGTAAAACTGTCTTCATGTGAGGGAAGGAGATTATAAACCCCTGGTGCACTGAGATTTCATCCAGTTTACAGAGAGTTATTTTACGCATAGCTTTGTTTCTAGAATTAAATCAATGGTGCAAAGTGAATTTTCATTTAGTTATAGTGTGTAGGTATTTATTTTTTATAGCTGTGGTCTATAAATTTTCTTAAAGAATTACATGGAAAACTTTGAAATATGTTTTTTTGATAATATTTTTAAAGTAATATGAAAGACTTCTGTCATTAGAAAGAATAGGCTTTTCCAGTTGGCATATTGACCATTTACTTAATATATATCCCTATACTCTTAATTCAAATGAACTCAATTGAAGAAGAGATTCAAGTTAGCAATATTTTTTTCTCACAGTATTTACTTTGGATTTAGAAATTTATCCATTTGGAAATGGATACAATGTGTTGCATAGGTTGTATTGCTGACTATATCATCAATATTGATGAACTATTTAATCATAAAAGAACTTGAGTATAATTACAAAATAATACTCCAAGTCTGAAAAATCCCAGATGTATTGAGCACATGTCAGTAGTTCCTTCCTCCATTTGGTCAAACTCAATCCTTACTTTAATGGGAGATAATTGTATACAAACTCAAAGGAATCGTGTTACTGTTTGCACAAGTTAGGCTATTTTATAAACAGGCAATGTTTTTAACACTTTAGATACTATGAGTCTAAGATGTGAATTTTATAATTTGTTCCTAGGCAAATGTCTAGACATGCTTTGAATCTATTTTAAAATAAATAAAATTAATTCTTAATTCTAAATGTGGATTACTATTAGCTGTACTGAAAAAAAAATAAGTGATATCATAGTGATGCAAATTTAATTTAAGTCTAGCTCAGTAGTTTACAGATTGTTAATTTTCATAGACTAATGAAGTGGAAAAAATTGCACCATTCAGTAGGCATTGAAACAATATAGAAATGCAGACAATACAGTGTAAAAGATGAATTTTATACTATACCATCTCTTCTTCATGGAAGTATCAGGAGAGGTTTCAAAGAGGTTCTGAGTCATGAAGATTGAGACCTCAGTAACATGAAAAGAAAAGAGGAGGCCATTCTATATATAGGGAATAAAATGTACAAAGATTCAGATTGATGAACAGACATAAAGCAAAGAAAAGGAGAAAAATGTCTACTATAAATGCATCTGGAAATATGAGTGAGGGCCAGATTGCAAGGAATCTAATTTGCCAAATTACAAAGTTTGGATTTATTTTCCTTGATTATGAGAAACTTAAACCAGAGCCACTATCATTTTTTATTTGCTCTGTGCACTAGCCCCTACTCTCATTCTACTCTTGCCTTCTCCACAGTCAATTCTCTAAACAGCACCTAGAGTGATTTTCTTAAATGTACATCAGATTATGTCACTCGTTGCACAGTCTAAACTCTCCAGTAGAGTTTCATCAAATTTAGAATATATTAGAAATTACTTAACAAAGCGACACATGATATGGTTTCTGCTTTTCTGACTACCTCACTGGTCATTTTCCATACTTTTCCCCTTCACTCCACTTCACCCACTGGCCTTGCTGTTCTTTGGATGTACCAGGACCCATGTCTGGATCTCTCTCCTCAAATCTGTGCATAGCTCACTCTTATGGACAGGTTTGCTCAGATTTCACCTCCACAGAAAGGGTCTTCTTACTTTGTTCTCTAAATGAGTCTGCCTATTACCATATATCTCCATTTCTCCATTTTCTATATATTACTTATTAAATACATTATATTGTATATTTAAATTTAAGTCATCTTTCTTCTCCAATAGAATATAAGCTCTGCAAGAGCACACATTTTGCATTGCTTGCTGTTGTAGTCCCAAGTGCCTAGAACAGTGCCTGGCACAAAATTGTGCTCAACATTTATTGAATAAATTATTAAAGGGAAGATTACAATCATAGACGCAATGAGATGAGGTGTATATTGAAAGACTCTGGCTGCTGACCAGAGCCTTTCATTGCCACAACTTGGGTGGTGACATTCTAGCAAGTCCTATTGATCATCTAAGGTGGATATGTCTTTTCCTTAAAGAGTGGCTTCCACTTTATTTATTTTTCATAGACATCTGAATACAAATTGAATCATTTTTAGCTCTTAGTGAGTCCATCCACCTTACAGATAAGAATACAATGCCAAGAGTAGGCTGGTGACTTTATCATGACTCCTTATTAAACCAGTACCTGGCTAGAATTAAAATAATAGACTCCACAGTTTGTAGTTCTTATCCTTTTATTAGTTTCTTTGACACTTATTGAACATTTCCTAATTATTTCTTGGAGTTAGGCTTACAAGATGGGTATGACTTGGTAATACTACATTTTCATCATGATTTAGCAAAAGCACAAGAAGTATACTTTCTAATGAAAGATAGTATATGGACAATGATTTTCTAAGTTTTGTCAGTAGAATAATTCTTCAATTAAAATGTTCAATGGAAGCCAAAGACTTGGAAATGGGTAGAAACGAAAGTAGAATGATCATTTCTATTTGTGATGACTAAATAAACTAACATTTATAACCTGCCCATCACCACGTCTGGCTATCCAATAATACTGATTCTTTCTCTCAGGTTGACATTTGGCAATATCTGTATTTCCTTAGCAGAAAGTTTCCAACTATCATTAAAATGCTTTACTTTATTGGTTGGTAGAAATAATTCTCAAATGTCCTAGTAACTGTGTACTTTTCATATTCTCTGAAGTATGTAATGTGGCTTCTCTAGAAAATCCAGATTCCTGTTCTTAGTAACTGTTTTTGAATTTACTCTTTTGGATCATGAGATTTTTCTTAACTGACCAATTTTAAATTAGCACTCTCTATTTCTATCCCCTTCTTTATTTTTCTCCATATCACCTATTATCATCTGAGATACTATGTTTGTCATTTTATTTATTCTTTTCCAACCAAAATTGATGTGTGAGAATTTTTGTTTAATATGTTCACTGCTATACACCCAGTGCCCAGAAAGATGCCTGACTCATATTAATGTTAGGTTCTCTATAATGATAATTTAATTTGATTAATTACTGAGTGAATGGATCTCTTTATCCATCAAATTATCTTCAATTTAGGATATTCACAAATTCCTTACTCCCACCTAAAACAAAAAGTGAAAATAAAGCAAAAACAAACAAAACCATATTCATCTTCCCACTATATTTTTTAGTGTCATTCAGTGTTATAGTTGTTTCCCTCTGCTTTCTCCATTGTATTTTCTTTGATCTCCTATGAGGATGATACTATACTGTCTCAGAATTTGTTCCAATCTAGTATTTTTGTGGGTGTCTGTGGGTTATCTCTAGAAATATATCTATGAAGATTTCATAAACCAGAGCTCCAAAGTGAGTTCCTCATGCCCGTTCTATTTCTTCTGTAAAATGAGACTGATTTACATCACTGCTCTAGATGATCAATAACTTAAAAGAAGGTTAATGTAGCATGCTCTCCACAAAACCAAGGGAGAAAGTAGCATTATCCATTGAGAGAAATAGCAATGTAAATTCCAACAACTTATTTGGAGCTGAAAGGGACCTATTTTATTCCAAGACTTATCTGTCTTAAGTTGTAACATTGTTTTTTGGTGATTTTCCTATCAAAAATATTTCAGAAATAGCATGTGTTGCCAGTGATACCATACATTAATTTTTGTGCTAAAAAAAAGCTGTGTTTAAAATGTTATCACTTCTATGTAGCCTCAAACGTACATACACCTATTAAGCATTAATGCTGTTCTGTCCTACTCTTAGACTTGTCTAACAATTTTAGAGATTTTTTAGTAACAGGCAAACTCCTTGTTAAAATCTTTTTGTTCTAGTGTTTAAGCCAGGATCCTATTGCAAAGCAGATGGTATTCATGAGCTGATTTTTACAAGGATATGCTTTGCTTCACTGATTATTGTTGCAATAGCTATTTTTAAGGTTTTTGGAACCCTTTAATGTCTATTTCTGACAGTAATTTCCATAACCTAAGTTGAGAAATTTTATTTTTGTCAATTCTTCCAGAGTATAAAGATTTAAGAAATAATGGCTATGATGGCCAAATGATATTTGAAGAATAATGTTTATTAGGGTTATTTTTCATTACTGTCTTTGAAAAGCAGCATAAGAAATCAGTCTATTAAAAATTACTTTGATGAAATTAATCTGTTTTATAATGGTGGTAATTATGTATGCCACAATAATATATTAATATATTAAAGATTGGCTTTGTAATAATAAAATCCTCATCTTTTTATAGCTCTTACCTTCTTTGTTACTAATAGGTGTTTCTGATGATATTTTTAATTTCTGATTAAAATCTTTCATTTTAAAATCCAATTTTTTTAAAATTAAAATAGGAAGTACTATTTTAAAGTATTTTTAAAGTAAATGACAGTAAAATAATTTATGGTTATCAGTAATTGAGAGGATATGATAAAAATTAATTGAAAGAAATGTATATATAATACAAATGTCAATGAGTAAAAATTATAAAGTTTTTAAGTTGATCTCATCAATTTAGCATTTAATAGTAAATATTACCATTTCATTATAATCAATATTTAAGGATTAATTTCAAAACAAATTTTTTCATACTGAAAGACAAAAATCAGATCATTTGTGCTATCCTTTCCACATATCCACATTTCAAAATATGCAAATTAACATGAATTTAGGAAGCAGATTTATATTCTCATCATTCCAATAAAAGACCTCTGCCAAAAATATAACACTGCATATTCTAACATGCCAATTTAACATGGGGGAATTCTGACTTAATAGAGCATTGATTATTATTGACAGTTTAAAACCATAGATCATTGTTTTACATTAATTAGTTTCTTATGCATTTTATCCCATTAGTTTCTTAATAATTCACTACCCTTTCTATTTTGAACAGTTCTGTATTTTGCATTTGTGTACTATATCTACATACATGTTCTCCCAAATACATCCCTCCCAAAACATAAACATTATATATTTGTTTATATTTCTACAAATTACTAATTATTTGGGATTCTATAATATACTGTATTAGCTATTGCTGATAAAAATTAATAAACAATATGATTATAATATAAAAATTTAGAAAAGTTGGGGTGGATTTTGAGATATAAATTATATAGTGACATTACAATTTATTCCAATACTTGTTTGAACAGTTTATCATCATATTCAATATCATAATATACATTTATGATGGATATATATGTACATATATATACAAAATATACAGATATACATAAAATATTTTATAGCATCATATAATTAATAAAATATTTCATATACAGTTGCTTGTTGAAATCCAAAGCATTTACTTTCTGTCAGCTTTATGTTTGTTTTATTTTATATTTTAAGGATAAGCAATCTGAAGTCCAGGTTCTCTATACCCCTATACCTACCCAATATTAATTCCATTTGCATTAAATAAGGCCCTACTATTTAACAGGCCTTGTTTTTGTTTGTTTGGTAGTGCTGTTCTGTATTTTGTGTAGAGTTTGAATTATATGTAGAGTCCGAATTAGAGAGCACTAGAGCAAGTGTGGTATAGTAAACTGAATCTTAAATGAACTAGCTAAATAAACTGTGGTCAGTTTTAGCCTGAAACTATAAACAGAAAAAAAAATTCACCTTAAGAACAGTTTGCAAAGGATTTAAATTAAAACAATACAAGAAATCATTAAGCTAGATTTAGAACCACTATCTCAGTATTATTCTGGCTGAAAACAAAAATGTGGGCACTTCTAATTTTATGAGATGGCAAATACAAGCTTAGCCTGTGAAGAATAATTAATAACTCTTTTGAGGGAATGAAAATTCAGTAAATATAGAAGATTTCAAGCTAAAGGTTATTACCTTTGTCATTCCTTCTCTTTCTTCCCAACTGAATGATTAAATATAAGTGTTTGAAAAAATACAAATATTGTTTTGGCTTTCTGATAAACCATTTTAATTACATGAATAAATCAGTTAATAGTTTGGACCAAATTTTAATTTCTGATCCATTAGGTAGTATATTTTCACGTGACAGGAGCAAAGCAAGTCCCCATTGTTTTTTCTGATAAAACTCAGCCCTAATGACAGAGCTCAGTCTTCAGGTATAGGCACTATTTGCATGATTTAGTCATTTACTTCTTTGAACTTCAAGCTGAAACCACTGTTATTGCTAATTGTAATGAGTTTTATAATACTTCATAATACAGTCAACATTGCATTAATTTTTCCTTTTGACATGAATAAATGCACATGAATTTCTTGAATTTCTTCCATATCACATAGGTATTAAAATGATAGAAATAGTGCTAACAAAAACAACATGATATCATACTTAAAAAAAGTTTATTTTCAGGTTGTTTCAACCAGCTCTTCCATTTTGGGCAGTAGTCTATTCCTATAAATGCTCACTCAGATGTACAGCAACCAATAAGCTCGTGTTTCATTGAATATCCATTTGGAAAATTATCTAATCACCCATTTATTTATACCTCTATTCTCATCGTATTGAATATATAGAATTGAAAGGAAAAGTTACTCTCTTAAAATGACATTTAGTAAAAATGTTGTCATGAGCTTTATCTTACAACCCATAAGCTTTGTCTTCTACAGGACTACATAAAATATTTCTTATCACTGATTTATTATAATTTAACATCCAATAATCATGAATAATATTGTCTTCTAAAGAACCAAATACTTCTGCAGCTTTTATGGAATAAGGACCATGGTCCAGTACTGTCCAAAAAAATGTATTTAATTTTAAGGGAGCTATTTAACACAGTTTATGTTTATGAAGAAGAAATATTTCATTCACTGCAAAGATATGTAAATCAAAATTTCTCTTAACTATTAATATTTTAATGTCATGTTCCAAGGTTGTGTTTCTAAGCCAAGGGATAATCAATCAATGAGCAAGAAACAAACAAAGAATAGAGATTCCTGTAATTTTGTGGTAGGCATTTCAGAAGTCTAATCATAAAATATCTTTGTTATCTCAAGATAATTTAGTGAAGGCTTTGTGCCACTATTAAAATGGTGTTACATTTGCCTTGGCTTTTGATAGGTAGTTACTGAATCATTCTTCAAATTACTAATGATCTGATGCTCTAGAAAGCAAATAATATAGCAACCATAATTCTAATACTCTATGTCCATAAATGTAGCATAATTAGAGATTTACATTCTAAAGCACTTAAAGTTAATTTTGCTCTGATGAGAATGTCAATAAGTAAATATTTTATAGAAGCATTGGAATGACTACAATCTCTATGTACTAATGATCTGTTCTCAAAATGGAATAATTCACGGGCAGGCAGTGCTGCAATATTTAGCATCTAGAGTATAAAGAAATGAGTGATAAAGAGAAAAAGGGAAATGCGCATTTTACTTGCATTTATGTTTAGGACAAGCTTTCATATTAATTCCTGGAACTATTTATTAACTTTTTGTTCTACTTCAAATTGCCCACATATACCATTTAACACATTTTCTGATAGAGGAATGGGGTCATTATCTCGTTGTAGCATATTAGAACTGTAAATTATTTTGCTCTTAAGAAGGAAATGGCATCAGATAGTTGTACATTGAGCATTCACTGTCCCATTCCAGGAGCACTGTATAAAAGTTAAATGGTAGACAAATGAGAAAATAAGAGCTGTATTCATTTTCCAGTGATCTGATCTGTTGTTTTTATCCTTATGTTATCATATTTTCATAATCTTTAAGTTAAGTCTATGTTTTTAAATTAGTTCATTGTTTCCCTTTATGCTCACTGGTCATCAGGCTTTCATTCAGCCTCGCTGAAGGCATATAGGCAAATCTTCCCCAGTAAGCTTTTGAAGTAGTGACTGAAAAAAGAGTGATTTTAAATTTAAGAATAATTTGACATTGGGAGATTAAAAGGAAGAGAAAAAGGAAGTCATCACTACATAGGAACATAATCAAGAAAATATAATGTTGAATGAAGCAAAAAACTAGTTAAGAAACATGTCTATATTCTTGCATGGCAATGAGCCTTTCTAACGAAAATGCAAAATTTAGAAATACAATGTCTTCTAGGACATTAGCATTAGCTATGCTTTATACTTTATACCCTTGTAGTTAACAAATGTTTCACTTTACAACACTGAAATATTGAAATGTAATATGTCTTTAATTCTTTATACAAAATTGTTCATTTCTGTGTTGTTCACGGATGGTGTAGTCCTGTTCCAAATCTTTATAGTCCTTTGAAGAAAACAGCTCTTGTGTACACTTGACAAGCTTGGCCCTGAGTATTTTTTATATGGTTTCCAAAGCCATGGCTCTTGAAGATACTATCACTGGCCTTACCATCCAAAAAGACTTTAGGTATGCATATACAAGGAGAAGAAAACTTTGTTTGGGTGGGCTCTTCAACTCCAGAGATCCATTAGCAGAGTTTTCAGATTTGGAATCTAATAAGCAGCTACTTTCATATTACTGGAAAAGGGAGAAAGTCTTGTCATTTTCCAAATTTCTCATAGCAAGAAGAACAAAACACAAGTGAATTTTTTTGTAAATTATGCAGCCACACCAAGATATATCCTTCAACATATATAATACTGTATTAGTGAAACACAAAAGTAAAGTTTGTGTGGTATTGGTTAATTGCATGCAATTGAGTTTATTCTTTCCCTAAATAATAGAGTGGCTAAAATAGAACCTGTGGTGGCTAAATTTGTTTTCAAAAAGATGAAAAGTAAGGTTTTATTTCTGCATTCTCAATTTTGTGCCATTGATCTGTATCTATACTTATGACAGTACTATACTGTTTTGATACCGTAGCTTCGTAGTGTTTGTAAAATAGGATATGAATCCTCCAACTTTGTTCTTCTTTTTTAGTATTGTGTTGACCATTCGGGGCTCATTACAATTTCATATGAATTTGAGGATCAGCTTTTCTATTTCTTCTAAAGAAAGTAATTAGAATTTTAATAGGAATTGGATTAAATCTGTAGGTCCTTTTTGGTAGTATTGCCAATATTAAATCATCAAATCCATGAATATTGGATGTCTTTTTGTCTATTTATGTCCTTTTAAATTTTTTCAGAAGTTTCATAATTTTCAGTGTACAAATGTTTCACCTCCTTGGTGAAATGTATTTTGAATAGGTTTTTAAATCTTTGAACGCTGACGTTAAGTGTTTGGTGGAAGTCACCAGCAAAGCTATTTGATCCCAAGATTTTTTGTTGTTGTTTTGAGGAAGGTTTTGTTATTATTATTATCATTAATTCAATCTCTTTGCTTATTATACATCTATTCATGTTTTCTATTTCTTCTTGAGTCAGTTTTAGTAATTTGAATATTTATAGAAATTTTTCCAGTTTTATTTCTTCTAGGTTATTTAATTTGTTCACATACAATTATTCATAATCTTATAATTCTTTTTTATTTTTCTAAATTCACTATTACTATCTCCAGCCTTATTTCTGATTGATTTATTTATGTCATCCCTTTTTTCTTAATCGCTCCACCTAAAAGTTTGTCAACTGTCTTTATCTTTTCAAAGAACCAACTTTGATGTTATGGATTCTATTTTCTTTTCTAGTCTCTAATTTATCTTCACTTTAATATTTATTATTTTTCTCTTCTGCTAGATTTAGGTTTAGTTTGCTCTTTTTTTTTTTTTTTTTTTTGAGTTCCTTAGGTGTTAAATTAGATTATTGAACTGAGATCTTTCTTCTTTTTTAATGTATGCCTTATCATTATAAATTTTCCTGTGAACAGTACTTTCATTGCATCCCTTATTTTGGGTATATTGTGTTGTTGTTTTCATTCATACTACAGTATTTTTAAATTTCAGTAGTGGTTTCTTCTTTGGTCTATTGGTAATCTAAAAGTATATTGTTTAATTTCCACATATTTGTGAATTTTCCTTTATTTATTGATGTCTAGCTTCATTCTATTATAGCTAGAAAAGATACTTTGAATAATTTCAATCTTTTAAAATTTGTTAAAACTTGTTTTGTGGCCTGATGTGTGGTCTATCTAGAGAATATTTCAAGTGCACTTGAAAATAATGTGTATTCTTCTATTGCTGAGTGTTCTATATATGTCTGTTAGGTCTACTATTTATAGTGTTGTTCAAGGTTTCTCTTTTTTAACTGATCTTTTGTTTAAATGTCATATACAAGTTAGAGAATGGAGGATTGTAGGAGAGTAAGCAAAAGCACCACAATGTTTTCTTATTGAACATTAGCAGCCTCTTTCTCCATTAAACACTTTCCTATTTGCTGTTTTTAATGGAACTCCAAAGTTCCAAAACAAGTTGATCTGTCAGTTTGTACCAGCTTACTTATTGCTTTAGCAGAGAGACTGATTCTTGGAGCTCCAGACTCAACCATTTCCATGTCATTCCAGTCATGGTGTAGAAACTTAGTTTATAATTTGTTCCATCTTAACTGAAATGAAGTTTTCCTTTTGGCATAAAGGTAATAAAAATAATTTATAGCCTATCCATTTCACTTTAGCTTCATGTGAAGAAGTAGTTAAGTCTATTAAATTTATCTTTTTGTAGATATAGACTTTAACATTAAACAACATTGTAAACTATATGTTGTGGAATTTTTTTATTGTTTTTGTTTTGTGAAAAGCAACATATATTTATAGAACTGTAATTTATCCTTACAATAATAAGAATTATAATATTAAGAGTTGTCATATATTGGGTATTTTCTATATCCAAGCAAACTACTGGATGCTTGAAGGAACTAAGCTAATTTTATATTTGCACCAAACCAATAAGGTATAGGTATTTGATCTTCAATTTACAGAGTCAAAAACTGAGAAGAATAAAGATTAAATTTTTAAGGCCATATGTGTAAGTTTCAAAGGTATGAATAAACTTGTGTTTCTGAGTTCAGATCCTAAATTCTTTTTAGTATATCAGGCTGCTTTATTCCTGGTCATTCTGTGCATGTCTTACCTAAATTTTCCTCACTGAATCATTGTTACATTAGCTGATAAAATCCAAAGATTTTTATTATTTTAGGAAAGGCATTTAACTTACTAATTTCTGAACCCTTGATGCTAACAAATCATAATTTTCATTGAGTTTTCCTATGCATATTTGGTAATATAATATGCATATTAAAATGTTTCTTATTAAAAGGTATTGTCAGTGCTATTGTTAAAGAATTATTGCTGCTATTTTTAAGAAATGCATATTATAATAGGAGTTAACCATTTATAATAATATCTATCATTTATTGTGTGCTTGCCATTTATTGTGCACTTGCCATGGACTAGTAATATTTTTATGTAAGTGCTATTATATATAAAAATATTTTACCCATTGAAAATAAATGCTGTTTATATTTAGAAATATATGTATATTTATATCTATATATCCATCTATTTCCCTTAGAGCAAAAACAGATAGACATAGGTAGATATAAATTTAGAGATCTTGAATTTGTAGACTACATACCATATAAATGTTTTTTACAGACAGTTTCTGAAATAGTTTTAAGCTTTAAAACTATCATACTGTGGAATAGAAAAGCTACGTGAAAACTCAAAATACTGTAGTTTTATATTAGAACATATACTTGTTAAGTAGTATACAAGTTTAAGAAAGCAATTATTTTATGTTTTTATTTTATAATAAGTGAAAATAAATATTTTTAAACTCAGGATATATATCACTACTAAATCAAATCTATGTAACAATTGTCATCATGACATTTTGGTTGCCAGTTTACACAGATAAATGTTTAGATTATTTGAGATACAAAATTAGAACTGTGTAGATGGCCCATACACAGCTTAATTCAATTAATATACTAGAATTAGTTTTGTTTAGAATATTTATCTTGCTGTATGAGCATAATTTGCCTTGATCCTTTTTCTAGGATTTTAATAAAAACAGCTGCAACTAAAAAAATTTTAGTCTTTAGGTAACTAAGTAAATATTAGCTACGTGTAGGAGTCATAAGAGAATTCTTGACGCATTTGAATTACCACCATAAACAGATAATCTCTGTGCAAGAGCATTATGAATAATTTTGTCCATTAAAATCATTAATGATAGTTGTTTGTGAAAATCATATTTTAATATTTCATATGCAAAGATAACTCAAAGTATTAATAATAGCTAATTTCTGAAAATAAAAAGTCACTTCATTTTTTTCTAAAAAAAAAAAGTCACATTTGCAAGTGAGGTGAACATCTGTAATTATTTCAGAGGGGAATTGGGCCAAACTTTCCAAATATTAATTCCATCATGTGACCTTCTGTTGTTAGAAATTTACTTTTCTGAGTAATAAAGAAACTCACCTCCAAAGCAACCTATTAAAATTTACATATTCTTGCCGGGCATGGTGGCTCACACCTGTAATCCTAGCACTCTGGGAAGCTGAGGCGGGCAGATCATTTGAGCTTAAGAGTTCAAGACCAGTCTGAGCAAGAGCGAGACCCCATCTCTACTAAAAAATAGAAAGAAATTAGCTGGACAACTAAAAATAAATATAAAAAAATTAGCCGGACATGGTGGTGCATGCCTATAGTGCCAGCTACTTGGGAGGCTTAGGCAGAAGGATTGCTTCAGCCCAGGTATATGAGGTTGCCGTGAGCTAGGCTGATGCCACAGCACTCTAGCCCAGGCAACAGAGTGAGACTGTCTCAAAAAAAAAAAAAATTTACATATTCTTAAAAGGGATCTAATTTTCAACATTCATGTGGAAAGATTTGCTCATTATTAGAAAGAAGAATAAGAGAGATCAAAGTGGACAATTTGCCTTGGTCTTAGTTTGACAAAAAGCCTCAGAATTTACACTTCTAATATCATCTCCAAGGAAAGTATTTATATATTTGTATTTATGCATATTTGAAAGCATAATCAGTTCAATGTCAACATTTAAAATATATCATAATTTTGTGACCTTATTGGCGGCATTTCTTTATTTCCTATATATCAGGAATATCCCCCAAATGGAAAAAGTCTGGGCCTATCTTAACATCAGTAAGCCCTGCATTTGCTGATTTAGCCCTGCATGTAAGGTGAGGCTGTGAGGGCTGGAGACAGCTCGGGAAATGGGAAGGCCTAGAAAACACATTTTTCCCAAAGCAAGTTGTTTTCTCAAATGCCTATTCTTTCCGAAAGTAGCCAGTATGAGGAACATTTCAAATAATTTGCACTAAAAAATTCTAACCTTTTATACAATCAAAAACCTCAGGGTACATTTCAAAAAACAAAAGTGCTAAGGTTTCAACTAAAATCTTGTTTTACTATGAGGACAAGGAAGTGTTCCCTTGCTGCTTAATTAACAACCTAATAAATTATCCCTATTTCTTGGAAGCAGCACAAGGACTGGGCCAATCTTATCAGACAGGAACTGTCAGCCAGGGAAGAAGGCTGAGGCAATAATCCAGAGAGGGTCCTGCTCACTCCTCAGTGAGTCATTTATGGGTCTTGAATCAGGGCTTCGCAACAGAAAATAACCTAAAAGGGCAAGGTGATACAAAATAGTGAAAAGTCTACCCACGCAACAGCCTCTCCAGGGAGAACTTGTCAGCATAGATTGACTGTCTGTCAAGAGAATGTGAGAGCAAATCATCAGCAAGATAAACAGACATATATTCAGAAGTGCAATAATGTGGGAAAAGTCCGTGAGCATATTAGTTATCTATTGCTATGTAACAAACTACCTCAAAACTTATTTTTAAAAGTAAAAATATAAAGGCAAGCACAAAGAACCCGAGGATTTTTTTTCTCTCTCCAAGAATATATTTGCGTTAACAGTGCAATCCAGCATGTTTCATCTATAAGCATTCTTGTCGTGTGACTCCACTTTTGTGATATCTCACCATCAAAATTCCTTCCAGATCTTGAGCAACTTCAACATCTGTGAGGGTGCTGATTTAACACCTAGTTTCTCTGTTCTTTCAGCTTCTTGAATTCCATCTCCAGTGATCATTGCTTCTCCCTCATTTTGTCCATCACTTCTACAATTGCTCTCATACCTGAAATTACCTGAAAATTCTCTAATTCAGAAATCATGTATATCACTAACATGTAAACCTTGTGTCTAAGAGCTTGCTCACTTAAGTACCTCCATCATATTTGTTCTTCATGTTCACTCTTATTCTAGTCCATTGAATTTCTATTTTATATAAACCTTCCTGCCTCTACTGCTCTCATAATTCAAGGTTCACTACATCAACAACCCTTTTGCCATTACTCTAATCTATATCAGGGTCCAAGCAAAGAATTTATCCTGAATGAATCCAAATATATGCCTCTTCCTTATCTACATCTGGCCTATGAGCACCCTCAGAGAAAGACACATCAGTGAAAATATTGAATAGAAGTTCAAAGTCACCAACTTCAATCTGACTCCTCAACCGCCAAACACTCCTACAAAGTTTACTCTGCTTCCTTTTTCATTTCCTGCTCTCCCCAAATTCCTGATAATTGCTACCTTGAGCACAGTGGATGATACTACTTCCTGTATCACAGTGAAGACACAGACTACCTCAAATTTTAGCTACCAAATATATGGTCATCTTACATCCTTTCAAGGAGTCCTCTTTGTGCCCTCTACCATGTACTTCACATGTAATCAGTCGTAAAATCCAATTTATGTTATGCTGTAGACTGCTTCTACATAGCTCCCAATCAACGTTAACATCCTGATATTTATGTCCTTGTGGAATCCCTTCTCCTTGAATGGGGCTGAACATAATGACTGCTTCTAATGAGTAGAATATGCAAAAAAAAAAAAAAATGATGAGATGTCACCTTGAAGATTAGTAGTTACAAAAGAAAGACTATTATTCCTGTCATGCTTGTACTCTCTTTCTCTGGCTTAAGTTGCTTGCTTTGATAAGCAAGCCCCCACATTTGGAGTAGCTCTGCAGCTCTGTTACCTCCACATGGAAGATAACAAGAGAGGTCAACAAGGAACTAAAGCCCTGAGTACAAAACCTCTTCTGTAGCTGAATCCTGCCAACAACCACACGAGTGAGTTTAGGAGTAGAGTCTCCACCAATTATGATCTCAGATGATACCACAGCCTTGGATGGCAATTTTATTGTACTCTTGGGAGAAATGCTGAAAGAGTAGACACAGTTAAGCCAGGCCTGGATTGCTGACCCACAGTAAACGTAAGATACCAAATATTGTTTCTTTGAAGCCACTAAATTTTGAGGCAATTTGTTACACCTCAGACTGTGTTTGATAACTAACACAGTCTTCCATCCAAAGTGCTGTATTTAAGAACTTGATTCTAGAAATGCTTCAGTTCAGATCGCTTCATGCTGTCAATTCAAATCCTCCATGCCATATGCCAGCAGTGTGAAATTGAGGAATTTGCTTAACCTTGCTTTGCCTAAATTTCCTCATTTGAGGAATTTGCTTAATCTTGCTTTGCCTAAATTTCCTCATTTATAAAGTAGGGATGATAATAGTACCCACCTTATAAGGTTACTATAAGTTGAAATGAGATAATAACAAATCCTGAAATCCTTAATATTTATATATGTCTTAGCTCTAATACCCTCTACTACCACTTTGTTTCCAAAAGTGCATTGTCTTTTTCTCTTGGATCATTAAAACTGGTCTTGTTTTCCTACTTTTATTTTAATCTCATCCTGTTCATTCTGCACTTCAGCCAAATATAGCTTTTCATCTGTAAATTTTATTGATCCAATCATTCCTATTCAATGACTTCCCATTGAAATTATGTTGAATTTACAAGTTGTCAATATGGCTTACAGGGACTTTCCCACCTTCTAGAGCTATCACATGCCATCCTCCCCCTTGCTCTCACCAGGTTTAAATTACTGAATATCCTATATCTTCACCTGACTCTGGACCTGTAGTATGAGGTGCCCCTGCCCCAGGCCTATTTTATAACATTCAGCATATTTGTTTTTAATACTTTATAATTTAATATATGTATTTCTCTCTCATGAGAAAAGGGAATTTGTTCCCTACTTTTTCCCTAAATTCACAATCATTGCTTGGTTTACAATACATATTAGTAGAAGGAATAGTGTCATGAACTACTGTAAATACTTGGCTTCAGAAGCAGGAAAGCAAGGGATGATGTAAGTTAATTATTCGAAATAATTTAGAACTAATAAGGCCTTTAAATACTTTTACATTCTATAAAAGCAAGATACATAAGAATAATATATGTCATCTAGTAAAATACAAATCTTAAGTTATAGAATATATGTCTATCAATAGACTTGTTTATATAACATGTAAAATGTATATGTTTATATAACATAAAAATATGGCTAGTTACATTGTAACATAAATACATATAAATATATGTATGTATACAAATAAATGATACATAATTAGAGAATAAAAGCTATTTTTACAAACCTAGCATTTCAAAAGTAAAATAATGACCTTTCAATTTCTATATGCAATGCTGCTGTGTTGGCCTTAATTTTAGTAACCTCTCTGTAACATCCAAAACTGTCTTTCTTGCTTCCTTTTCAGACACTGAATTTTTCTTCATCTTTCCCTTTCTCCTTAACTGTGCTTTCTTTTTCTTCTATCTCATTACCCTAAATGTTGTGATTTTTGCTATCTTCCCCTCCACCCTAAGAACCTGGTAGAGTGTCTGTCTTCATGTGTGGAACACAACAAAAATGTTACATGAGTGACTACATTACTAAGATCTTAATATTGAAACTTCCTCGGTATGATTGTAAAAGGAACCAAAGGATTTTTGAAAGATTCTTTGATTTTAAGTGTCATGCAATAAAAAGTAGATAACCTAGTAACTATAATTCCAAAAAGGTATTACCCTGGCATATTTGGGGAACAAATTAAACTGAAAGTCAGAGACCAGGGTTATAATTTTTAGGTAAGAAATTATATGCCACAGAAATCAAAGTTCATGTATTCAACTGTAACCTTATTGGACATTAGTTTCTACTTTTGTAGACATGAATACAGTGCTTTTATATTATGCTAATATTTACCTCTTGGACAATTTGGTGTCAGTCAAAATTTTTAATAAATTTCATGCTATTTGTAGTAGCAAAATACTGCCAAATATATCTTCTAAAAATGCATATTATTGTATAATTTCTTAGTATCTTCAGTGATTCTTCTTGCTAACATGATAAAGTCTAAAATGTACGTGGCATTCAAGGCATGGTCTGATACATCACTCTGTAGCTTCACTTCCTGATGCTGTTGCTCCCTCCTTCTCCTCCCTCTCTGCATGCTTCTGCACTATGCAATAGGCATGGCAGTCCTGGGACATAAGTGTGTTTGTGCTTTCATTCCTTTGCTCATGTGTTCTGCGGCCGAAAAATCTCTCCCCTGTAGACCATGCGGTTTTTCTCTTACCATTTAGAGCTACCACACAGGCTGCTTCCTTAGATGCCTTATGTTCACTAGCTCCATCTGAGATACAAACACCTTCCTCCATACTCTCTAAAAACCACATGTAAGTTTTATTATGAAATTTATCATGTTAAATTACAGTTCTTTGTGAAATTTCTCTATTATTTTTTCTAAGCTCTGAAAGCTACATAAAAACAGAAACAATACTAGGGTCATTCATCTTTATGTCACAATGGCCTAGCCCAGAACATGGCACCAAATTAAGATTTAGTAAATATTGGATGGATGGGATGGACAGAAAGACAAACAGTTAGATTTCACCAATTCCAAATACTTAGAGTACACATTTAATGTGAGACTCCTCTACAGTGATTCTAGTTCATTTCATAAAATAATAGTAATTGCTTTGACTATATCTTCTAGAAATTTAGGAAATATACATTATGTTTAGAGAACAAGGATTGATAGTTTGAAAAATATCAGAGAACTGTGTCAAGAAAATTGGAAATAAATTATATATTAATAATTAATTTGTTTACTTTTTTCTCATACTTAAGATTTGCTTCCTCTGAACCTTAAAACGTAGCTTTGGGCCGGGCGCTGTGGCTCACGCCTGTAATCCTAGCTCTTGGGAGGCCGAGGCGGGCGGATTGCTCAAGGTCAGGAGTTCAAAACCAGCCTGAGCGAGACCCCGTCTCTACTATAAATAGAAAGGAATTAATTGGCCAACTGATATATATATAAAAAATTAGCCGGGCATGGTGGCGCATGCCTGTAGTCCCAGCTACCCGGGAGGCTGAGGCAGAAGGATCACTCGAGCCCAGGAGTTTGAGGTTGCTGTGAGCTAGGCTGATGCCACGGCACTCACTCTAGCCCGGGCAACAAAGTGAGACTCTGTCTCAAAAAAAAAAAAAAAAAAAAAAAACGTAGCTTTGATTTAATATATAAGAGCACGTTGTCTTAAAACGTGTTCATTATTTGTCATATATACTAATGTAGAAATTTGCACTGTAGTTTATTTTGATTTTTTAAAACTTTGAGCTTTAAATAAATTACATTGTGCTTAAACATTAGCATTAGCATTAGACAAACATGGGTTAAGCCTTACTTTTGCCACCTAATTAATGATAGAAGCTTGGCCAAGTTACATAATGTCTCTAAAGTTATAAATATTTGAGACCTGGGATTACTATTAGTTCCTTTCTAATAAAGCGTGTCAGAGATTTAATAAGATATTGTATACAAAGCTCTTAATAATGTTCAGAATGTCATAAGCTTTGATATATTTTAAATCTTAATCTTTTAGTTATTACTATTGAAATAATGTATTATCCCTGGTTAGATAATATATTATACAAAGGCTTTATCAGCTTTCTCTTCTCTCTCGTATGTCCTGTCACTCCCCCCAACTTCGCTCTTGATGCTCAGGCTACACTTTACTTATTCTTTCTTCCCTAAAGAATACTCTTTCTCAGAACACTCACCCCCAAACTACTACCTTGTCTTTTTTAGTTCCTAAACTATGAAGAATCCATCCTCACATATTTTACTTTCTCTCCTATAATTTATTCTTTAACCTAGTGTAATTGTTCTGTGTGTACAGGGTGTGGCACGGATAAGCAATTGCATCTGGACTCTGCCACTGTGCTTCTGCTAGCCTCTGATTGCTGCATTTCAGAAATGTCTCACTTTTGTTCCTAATGCCCATATCTAAAATATTCCTGTTTCATATTCCAATTAATTTTGTCACACCACTTTTAACTATTTTCGATTATTTTTATAATTTTTCATTTCTCTAAGCAGTTTCTTAACTGACATGTGTTTTTCCTGGCACTCTTCAAATTTGGAATAAGTGGACACTGTTATATAAATAAATAAAATATTATCTACAAATCGACCTAAATTACTGACAAAAATATAATGTATTTTAATACATTTTACTTGTTACATGAACACTTTTAGAAGTGTGTTTCCATTTAGCAGTGACTTTAGTAGGCAAACATATTATTCTTTTGTTTAAACATTTACTTAAGGTAAATATAGCAAATGTGTCTATGCTAATCACAATACTATGTGACAGTGATTTTAAAATATTGGAAACCTGTATATATTATTCAATAATGCTGTTCTAAATTACAGATTTTGTCTTAAAAAAAGATTGGTCATCATGACTTTCCTCTACCCACTGACAAATAAATAATATGCTAATTGAAATAAATAGCCCATGCATATAAGGACTGTTTTCATACAAATTAATAGATAAATGAGTAAATAAATTTTAATTGCATGAGACTCAAATTTAACTAATGATTTTTTTAGGGTTGAAAGGTAAATTTAAATCATCCCTCCCCTTTTAGGTTAAAAGAAAACGAACTACAACATTGTGTTTACCATAAAACATAATCTTCATTTGTGAAACTTTGTATATTCTAGTTAAAAATATAGTATGCACTGGAAGACAGGTATAAGACACTTACAATTAAATATTTTGAAAAAAAAATGTTTATATAGGTAAAGCTATTAATATAAATACATACTAAAGACATATTAATTGGTATGTATAAAGATGCAGTGCAGGAAAGAACAAGTAGGGAGATTGCAAGTAATTTTGGTAAATTGTGAGATTTAAAAGACCATGATGAAGAGAAAGAATAAACAAGATGGGTAGGTGAGTTACCAGATCCTTGAAATCCTCACAAAACTATTTGGATGCTATATAATCATCAGTAGAAAAAATTGGAAAAATAAGGAAAGGATTGACATGCTGATTGTGGTAACTCAGATATGACTTAGAGGAGGGACATACTCTAGATGGCTGTTTTCATTTTCCACTTATGAAATAAGAATCTAGACAGAGAAAGATTGAAAATTTAAAAGCAGGAATGCATACATAGATTGCTCTAGAAAAGAGAAAGCACCTCTTAGTGATAAGTGATAATTAACAGATTGACAAAAAAGGATAGTGGTTATCTCTTGGAAGAGAAAGAATTAGCAAGGATCATATGTGTGATAACTACTTCATACCTATACTTATCATATAAATATTTAAAATGATAAATGAAAACCTCAAAGGCAGTGTACATTTATTCCTGATTTTCTTGTGGTACTAGATCAGGCCATTTAACAATGCTGAGTTTCAGGAAGAATTCATCTTTCACTCAAGCATTCTTAGTGAAACACTTCTTTGGAGGAATTTGTCATAGAATATGAATGTTCTTCTTAAACTCTGTATATGTCTGTGACAGTTAAATAAAGCAGTTTCCAGTCAGGGAAAAAAGGAAAACAGAATCCTACATATTGTGGCCATTGTAGTGAACTATATTCAAGAATCATATGAACAGAATATATGCTGCCCATTTATTGTAGTATAGCAATCTGATTTAATAGAAAGAAAAGAGGAGCGGAAGGGAGGGAGAAATACAGACACATACACACATGCATACATCAAAAATGTTCACCTTAAAAAAACTTCTAGGAGGGCTTTCTAGAATAATTTATACAGATTTTAGGAAAGAAAAGAAATTAATCTCTTTGAGACTTTCCAGAAAATATAAGGCAATAAATGTCACACAGACTGGCATCTCTAATGCTTCTGTCCAGTGAGGTAGAAACTAGTTTTCTGCTTGACTGCTCAGCCCAGGAGCAATGACTTTCAGCAAGAAAACAAAACAAACTGGGACAAGAGGTGCATTAAGGAAAAGCTTAAAGATGTCTGTTGAAACATTGAGTGCTATTTTCACAATATTAATTGGAGAATATTTTGTCTATACTATTATATTTTGAGAAATAACTTGTAAGCATACCACTGTTAAGTACATTCTATTACTTTGTTTTTATTCTCTTATTAATAGGGTCCTATAATTTAGTTGATCACATTTTTCTTGGCACTAGAATGTTACAATTAGAGACAAACTACTTTTTTAAAACCAATTTAAATTACATTCACAAATGGCAAATTCTCTTCCAATGCAGTCAAGATTCAAGACTGTCTATTGATAGAGATGTCTATCATTTTTCAATAATCCAAAGATATTCTCATAGTGATGATGATACTGTTTATCTACTGTGTGGATCCTTGCAAACAGTTATTAAACTATTCCACAGTACTCTAGTTAAAGAGATTTGATGGCTTTATTTTATGTATGTAAGACACTATTTTATGTATGACAGTATTTTATGTATGTAAGACTCTATCATAATGTAGAAAATATTTTAAACGTTTTATCAGTATTGAAAGTATTTTTTTTCATCAGTGGCATCATTTAGAATTTATTTTTCCACAGATCACTTTTCTGTTATCTTTTATATTTCTTATATGTCTTAAAGCGATAGAAATTCTTGAGCTTTTTCACTGAACATGTATGTTTTATCTTCATGGGGATGGGAGTGGAGGATAGAGGGATGGTGGTAAATAATGGATTATTTTGATAACACATTATTAATGGCATAGTGCATGGTATAGACTGCTAAATATGTCTATATCAATCTGTTATTTTGTCTTAAATCTGGAAACTGCTGCTGTTTGGGTACAGGTGGGGACCCCCTGAAGATGTATTGATGTTTTCATTAACATTTCGCAGAGTGAAACTGCTTCCAGTCAATTCAAATGGAAGGATGTGTAAAGGCATTTTTTTTTTTTTTTTTTTTTTTTTTTTTGAGACAGAGTCTCGCTTTGTTGTCCAGGCTAGAGTGAGTGCCGTGGCGTCAGCCTAGCTCACAGCAACCTCAAACTCCTGGGCTCGAGCGATCCTTCTGCCTCAGCCTCCCGAGTAGCTGGGACTACAGGCATGAGCCACCATGCCCGGCTAATTTTTTATATATATATCAGTTGGCCAATTAATTTCTTTCTATTTTATAGTAGAGACGGGGTCTTGCTCTTGCTCAGGCTGGTTTTGAACTCCTGACCTTGAGCAATCCGCCCGCCTCGGCCTCCCAAGAGCTAGGATTACAGGCGTGAGCCACAGCGCCGGGCCAAAAGGCATGTTTTCTTATTTTCAGCCTTGTGCTTGCTTTAAGCTTCATCATTCTCTTCTACCTTAAATTCCCAAAGTGAATAGAATATGCTGACCTATGTTTATGTATTTTAAAGACCTATTAATATTTTGTGTGGAGGAGGAAAAGCCTGCATATTTCACTTCTCTTCCTAATGTTTAAAGGGCAGCGCTCTTTTTAGATGGTCTTTATACCCTAAGAATCAATGGCCGGGAACAGGAGCAAAAGAAAATGAAGTCAGAGGACAGAATAGTGTGTATGTAGTCTGTATGAGTAGTATTCTTCCTACCAAGATTCTTTTTAAAAGTCTTATTCTTGTATTCAGTGTAAATGCAGTTCTTATATCAGGAAAATTCAAATAGGGTGGCACAAGCGATCCTGAAAGCAATTTCTACTCTCAAATTCTATGTATTTTATTGCACAATTAAAGGGTGCAGAGCTTGTCTTATTCATCATTATAATAGACTTAGAGTAACAGGCAACTTTTAACAAAGTGCTAGCATTTACATATTTTTTCAGCCAGACTGACAATTCTTACATTTTGAGTTTTCTATAGTTATTGCAGTTATGGAAAATTTCTCCAGGTTTTTATGAGGTTAGGCCAGTAATATTAATCTTCTACACTAAGTGGGCTCATTTTCATAATTGTAGACAACTAGTTTTTTCCCCTGTTCTCTAATAAAACTATGTTATAAAAAACCTGGTGGAATATCTTTTGAATATTAATTCATATTAATCTAACAGGTAAGAAGTTTCTTGTATAATAAAGGGATTAATTTTAGGGTCATAAAATTTTATAACAAGACAAAATAATTGGGTGCATTCCTATCCTCGTTAATTTTCTCAGATCATTACCATATCCTAGAATGCATGTTTTTATTTTATCCTTTATCCCACACAGTTCTCTTTTTAAGGCACCAATTTCCAGTTACTTTAAGAAGGCTCACTTTCCCCATTCAGACTAAGGTACTATGATATACAAATAGCAGTGTTCTCTTTGTCTACAGAAAATTAAATAATAATAGATCAAGGATCTCTTCCTTAAGACTTTATTTAGAATATCCCCATCAGTGGCTTTTAACTAGGGACTATTTTTCTCCCCAGGAGACATTTGGCAATGCATAGTGACATTTTTGATCAACATGGTATGCTGATAGCATCTGGTAGGTAGGGATCAAAGGTGCAACCAAACATCTGTCAGTGCACTGAATAGCTCCCCACAACATAGAATCATCTGGTCCAAAATGTCATTAGTATCAAGGGTGAGAAATATTGATTAATTACCTACATTGATGCTAGACCATGAATAGCCATAGTCTGGATGTTGTTCCCTGACAAATTATATTACCATTTTCCATTCTTATGGCCAAAACTCTGTTGGTGACTATCATGGAAAAACATTAAATGTTCTGCTGAAGCACTGCTAGATTATATCTATTGCTTCTCTGTTATCTATGTGGACTGCCACATTATCATTAAAGGAAATTAAATTGGGCTGTCACAATTTTCTCTTTGACAAAGACACACTGATTGCTACCCAGGACACTGCATTGCAAGTCATTACCAATGATTGCACATTTATAGTTTGGTGGTTTGCCCTGGTATTTCATATGGTGTTGGAGTTAATTTGACCAGTACGTAATAACCAGGGTTGCCTTTTCCATCTGTAAAAGAAGAAAATGAATGAATTGAGATTTTAATATAGATACAGCTGTCAAGGTTTTGTTTTTTTCTATACATTTTATTTGCTCTCTCGTTTTTCCTCTGTTTAGAGCATTCTCTGGATGTATTAATATTTTCATCTCCCAAGTATATGCATCACTATCCCCAAATTAAACCAGATTATCTTTGTATTTCTTTGAAACTTTACATTTCATACTGTTCCTTCCACTTAGAAAATATTCTCCTGTGTAAAGCCCATCCATTCTTTAAGACCAAGACTTCCTATTATGTCTTAATCCATCTTTCCTTCCCCAAGCTAAAAGTAAACTCTTTTTATCTGGGTCCCAATACTTTCTACTCTTCTAACTCATCTTCTGCCATGTTATATGGTTCACCTTTTAAGAGGTTATATATCAAAATGTCTTGTTTATTAATATATTCTTATGGAATTACACTGTTTGAAAAAGAATACACATCTCCATCATCTAAAATTAAAGGGCCTTCATACAGATCTTCCTTTCTTAACTAAAAGAACAAACCTAAAATCCAAGATATTATTATGATAAATAATTATTTCTGACAGCAGATACGGCTTTCTATATTTATAAAAAAATATATATATATTCCTAAGTCACTCTAGTATTACAGTGGTTTAGAAGTATGTCTTTGATATTGACACCAAGAATGACTTAGCAAAAGACTGAGGTAGTCTCTTTATACAATGATTTCTAAAAAAATTCCCAATTTACGAGTTATTTGTGGGCAAGACATAAATTTGTGCCATCTCACACCTCTTAGCTCTGTTCCTTAAGCATCTAGAGCAATGTATTTTAGAATTATACTTAGCAACTATTTGAATAAATTGAATTTTGCCATATTTATTATATATAATAATTGATAAATATTTTGGGTCTAGCATCTATAGCTTTAAACAATAGTCCCTATGTATTTTTAGCTCATTCAACTTTTTGGGAGAAAAAAGATACATTTTTCTCACCCTTAGATTGAGTTTAAAGTATTTTGACAATGAGATAATGCATATACATATATTTAGAGTACTTAGGATAGTGTGTCCATATACCTTACCAGTTATTATTTTTATTTCTGTTCCTAACACCTCAGAACAAGCAAAAATTCTTTTCCTTTGCCATATATAAATGGTATACATTGTTGCATGATATATCTGAAATCCCCTGAAAAAATGTTTTCTAAAATAACTTTGGGCAGCAAAACTTATCCTGAAGGTTATTTGCTTGTTATTTCAGTTACCTCCTAATTACCTCTTTAATATTGCAATCTATAATTAACTATTTCTCCAGTCCCCCTTATACTTCCATTCTGTTGTTAGGATTTTTTGTTCCTTTCTCTTTGTCTGCTATTTGTACAATTATTTTAAAATATTTTAAATTTATATATCCAGTATATTTAGTACAATATTTTTTCAGATTAAGGGCACTGGATCTATCTGAAATCAACTTTAACCAACATGTTCAGCAGGGAAAACCTTATTAAACACCAAGTTTTCTTCTAGACTGTTGTATTGTCACCTCTAATCATGCCTTCTAACTACATCACCTTAAATCATGATAAACTTTCTTTTATACTACTCTTGATGTTTTCTAAGTAATTTGTATTGTTTTTCTCTGTTTTGGAGTTCTGCACTCGTATATTGATTTAATTAGAATTAAATACCCAGTTTAGAATTTTTTAATGGTCTTGAGAGTTCTTTTTAAATTGTACAAGTTGGCAAGAAATCAGTTCAAATTCTCCATATATTTTTGTCTGTCGTTTTAAGCAATACTAATCCCAAAACAAAGTACACTCTACACATTCACACACTTAAATTTAAATCTATGGGTTTTTTGTAGTTTTACAGTTTGGGGCTTCTGTGTATAAATGTGCCTAGGAAAGTGCGTAGAACAGAGGAGGCACTTAATAAATATCTAAGTGAATTGAATAGCTATGCATTTTAGGGACAATAGAAAAGAAAATGGTAGCTTTGGAGAACAAGGCATGAATGCTCATATTTAAGATCTAACCAAAGAATATGGCAAAGCCTAATAAAGAATTGAAGTTTGTCTGTAGGGCTCTCGTATTCTTCCCACATCCTCCATTGTTTAAAACCTTTTCACATTTTGCTTCTCTCAAGTAGCCATTAACACTATGTGTGACTCTCTAGTGGCTTTTCAGTGGGCATGCTACACCTGCTAGAAAACTCTTTTTTAGAAAAGAAATTTCAAACTGTCAATGCAGCCCCAAACCTTGCTATTTTTGGCCTCAACAAAGTTTTGAAGCCATTTAAAATAGAGACTAAAATTTTAAAATCTGGGTCTTTCTACTTTTGAACAAAATAGATCTCACAATACAAACACAGGGCCTCTATTTCTTCACGACAGTAATCTTCTGGAGCCAGCCTTGACAGATGGGACTTAAACTCAGCTCAGCACATCCACCTCCATTTTCTTAATCTCATACTAAGCTGCTTCACCCATGTTGCCTTCTGGCTCGTGTAGGCTTTTGTGTTTATGACCTCCGCTGCTGTCAAGATAATCCTCTGTTTTCATCCCCAATAAAACTTCCCTTTTGTGACTTGTATTTTATTCTAATTTTTTTGTATTTTTAATTATTATGAATGCATAGAAATTATACATATTTATGAGATACATGTGATATTTTGATACAAGCATACAGTGTGTAATGATCAAATTAGGGTAATTGGGATATCCATCAGCTCAGGCATTTATCATTTCTTTGTTAGGAAATTCCAATTCCACTCTTTTAGTTATTTTGAAATATATGATAAATTATTGTTAATCACAGTCAATGTATTGTGTTACCAAATACTAGATCTTGTTGCTTCTATCCAGAAGGGAATAAAGAGGAGATGGTTGCTGGGTATTCTAATGTTTTATCACTACCAGCAACTTAAAAGTAACCTCTGACAACATTGTCATAGTCAAAAAAATTTAATAATGATGATAAATTCAAGTCCTGAAGAAGCTGAAAGTTCTTTTCAAACTGCATATTAAAATAGTTATATATGGTACCTTTGTGCAAGGTAAACTCTTATCTCTTGTGTTTAAGTAATAAAAAGGTGAACAAACATTGATCAATCACTATACTTGTTATATGCTCTTAGGTGTCATATCTAAATAACCTAGCTAGAAATACTGCACCATGATGCAAAGCCAGTCATAGGAGAAAAAGTGGTTCAAGCAAAATTTTTATTTGGTATTCTTCTCTCTTTGATGCCTCTTTGTTAGGCATCATTGTCTTCAGTGCTCACCCTTACCAATCCAATACATGAAGAATGTGTCCCAATCCTGTTTCCTAAATCAAGAGTCTGGATATTTGAGCTACTGTAAGAATCTCGCAGTCATCCACTAGAATATGTTAAAATGTGATTGTTTATCTATATTAAAAGCAAAATATATTCTTATATTTCTAGAAGTGTTCATGCAATTTTAAATATGTTCTTTGTATTGCAAGATGCCAAAAGATAGCAGCTTATTAATACAATAGTTTACAATAGTTGTTAATAATCATTTTTATGCCAGTGCCCAGCATATGGCATCCAGCAATACTGTTTTTGCTGAAGGATGAATGAATCAATGGACTTGATTGAAAGATATCTTTATTTGCCAAGTGGATAAAATTGATTTCTAACATTTACTTCTATGGATTTCTACTGCCTAGAAGTCAAATAAGTTTGATTGTTTTTGCTTGGTTTTGCTTTTCTTTTTATCAAAATAATTTCTCCTCTTATCTCTCAAAAGTATTTCTCATAACCAATGTACATTTGAAAATATGTATTTTGAATGGTTAATAAGAAGGCTTTCACTATAACAAAGTCTGCACACCTACTTGGGGTCTCCTAATAGGATGTTATGTTATAAAGGGCCCCTCTGTAGGAATGTACCTGTTGTCACTTAGGAGGAATTAGAATATCTTTACATTTGACAGCAATATACTTTTAGAACACTCTCCTGATAGTAGTTTATTGGAAGCTATTTAGCTTGAAAACAGTACTACCTTCCCTCTGAAGACATAATACCTTTGATTTTGTGGGAACATATGCTAGAAGTTGAAATTTTAAGACTTCATCTTTGTTATGATATGGAACTTTTTGTCAGATAATTTTATTGAAAACAAATACTCTGTGCTTTGGTCACTTTAGGCACAAGGACTTTGACCAAGTGCATGTAGTGCTTTCTCTGGGCAGTATTTTCTGTTAGTATTTTGCATAATTTTTAATTGAGAAAGTTATAAGATATCAATTTTTATTTTATTACTATTTAATTATGGTCAGTTGATATCAGAAGTATGGCATGCATACTTTTTTACAAGTAATTTTTTTTAATTTGAAATGCTGGTTTATCAAAAACATAATTTTCTATAGAAATAAGATTTTTTGAAAGAACTAATATTTAATAGGTGTTTGCAGCGTGCCAAGTATTTTCCACAATTGTCTCATTTGATCTTTATAAAAACTCTATGACTTAATTGTAAGCATTATATAAAATGAAAATAATCAAGGGTGCATGAGAATAACTACCATGCCAAATAGCTGCTTTGGACACTACAGTTCCCCATATTCCTTAAGATTTCTTTGTGAGGAGAAACAAACTACAATTTCAAAATCACTGTATCCTATTTTATAGACTCAAGACATTTATTCATTCCCATCCAAGTATTTTAGATATTGGAAATACACATAAACTTCAATAAATCTTTAGGACATTGTTTCATATTATAATATCTATTAAGGAAGCCATTGGGGGCGGAATACATGAAGGAAGCAGAAAAAGGATAACAAAGTAGATAAAAACCACAAAGGAAATGAATTTAGAAATAATAAAAAAGCAATGAAAGCACAGAGTCTTGAGAAAATGTGACCTAATGAATAAGGTATAATTATCAGCTCCAAATTTTATAGACTCATATTTTTTCTATTATTTTTATGCCTTTAGTATTTGGTGACTGGGGAAGAGTAGAGAATTAATGTCTTTAGATTTTAAAAAAAGAAAAGAAAGCCTTTTATAAAGAACATGCAACTGAAAGACAGAAGTCCTGAGATCTAGTTCTAAATAGGCTGCTGAATATTTGGGTAACTTTGAGTATATAAGTTTATTTTAACTATAGATATTCAAAATGATCTCTTATGTCTTTTGATATCCTAAAATTGTATCATTCTACAGCCCTTTGATTCTTAGAGAACAAGTTTATGACAAATTAACCAAATGAAATTGAAAATAGCTGACATCTCACAAGCTATATACTTTATCTGATTTAAATAAAGGTTACAATGGATTTCTATTGCAGTCAGTTCTTTTTGCTTCATATAGAAGTTACTAAAGCATTAAGAATAAACTAAAATTATTAAGGAATAAAATTGAAGGAAGATATAAAACTCAATAGTCATGAAAATATTGAAAGATTAAATATAGAAAATTTGTCCAAATTATTCCTTTTTGAGGAAAAAAAAAGACATTATAAAATTTGAGGATTTCATTTCAAGACATTGCAGGACCAGAATAGAAATGATAACCACTTCAAGAGGTAAAGGTAGGAATGGGAAGATAGATATAATTATTGAACTTAACATGGTAAATAAATATCATCAACAAATGGAATTTAAATTTTAAATGGTTAACACAAACACTCTGGGAATAAATTTTGTAAATAATCTCATATATATATATATTAATTTCGATGGAAAATGAGGTTTTAGAGTTCTTCTAAAAGTCTGAAATATAAGCCTACATAAACAATCAGCTTGGTGCTTGATTTCAAAACTCACTTATAATGTTAAATGAGCTATAATTTAAAAACAACCAATTTAAAAAAGAAAAAATTATTTTTTCATTAATTGCATTTATGATCAATACTTGAAATTATATATAAAATTTTTATTTTATTATGCTGTGATAGCTAAAACAGACATGAAATCATTTTATTAAATGTAAATTATGAAGTTTTTTTGGTCTTTATTTTTTCCTTGATAATAAAGTACTCTATTTTGTTTACTTGATTATATAGACAAAAGGTTCTCAAACCATGACACCTGCTGGCGCCCAGAAGAAAGTTAAGAGAACTCTGCCAAATCCACCTCCTGAAGAGACTTCCACGGGCACTCAGTCGACATACAGCACCATGGGCACAGTTTCCAGGAGAAGGATCTGCAGGACCAACACTATGGCACGAGCCAAGATTCTCCAGGACATAGACAGAGAGCTTGATCTTGTGGAAAGGGAATCTGCAAAGCTTAGAAAGAAACAAGCAGAACTTGATGAAGAAGAAAAGGAGATCGATGCCAAGCTGCGGTACCTGGAAATGGGAATTAACAGGAGAAAAGAGGCATTATTAAAGGAGAGAGAAAAGAGAGAGCGAGCCTACCTCCAGGGAGTAGCTGAGGATCGTGATTACATGTCTGACAGCGAAGTGAGCAGCACCAGACCAACCCGAATAGAAAGTCAGCATGGCATTGAGCGACCAAGAACTGCTCCCCAAACTGAATTCAGCCAATTTATACCACCACAAACCCAAACAGAATCTCAACTGGTTCCTCCCACAAGTCCTTACACGCAATACCAATACTCTTCCCCTGCTCTTCCTACCCAAGCACCCACCCCATACACCCAGCAGTCCCATTTTCAGCAACAAACCTTGTTCCATCAGCAAGTTTCACCTTACCAGACTCAGCCCACATTCCAAGCTGTGGCAACAATGTCCTTCACGCCTCAAGCTCAACCTACCCCAACCCCACAACCTTCTTATCAGTTACCATCACAAATGATGGTGATACAACAGAAGCCACGGCAAACTACATTATATCTGGAGCCCAAGATAACTTCAAACTATGAAGTGATTCGCAACCAACCCCTGATGATAGCACCTGTTTCTACCGATAATACATATGCTGTTTCTCATCTTGGTAGTAAGTACAATAGTTTGGACTTAAGAATAGGTTTGGAGGAAAGAAGTAGCATGGCAAGCAGTCCAATATCAAGCATATCTGCAGATTCATTCTACGCAGATATCGATCATCATACTCCACGAAATTATGTCCTAATTGATGACATTGGCGAGATTACCAAAGGAACAGCAGCATTAAGCACCGCGTTTAGCCTTCATGAAAAGGATCTGTCAAAAACGGACCGTCTCCTTCGAACCACTGAGACACGTAGGTCTCAAGAAGTGACAGATTTTCTAGCACCTTTGCAGACTTCTTCCAGATTGCATAGTTATGTGAAAGCAGAGGAAGACCCAATGGAGGATCCTTATGAGTTAAAGCTTCTGAAACATCAGATTAAGCAAGAATTTCGTAGAGGGACAGAGAGCTTAGATCACCTTGCTGGTCTTTCACATTATTACCATGCTGATACTAGTTACAGACATTTTCCAAAATCTGAAAAGTATAGCATCAGTAGACTCACACTTGAAAAACAAGCAGCAAAACAATTACCAGCAGCCATACTTTATCAAAAGCAGTCAAAGCATAAGAAATCACTGATTGACCCTAAAATGTCAAAATTTTCACCTATTCAAGAAAGTAGAGACCTTGAACCTGATTATTCAAGCTACATGACTTCTAGCACTTCATCTATTGGTGGCATTGCTTCCAGGGCAAGGCTTCTTCAAGATGACATTACTTTTGGCCTCAGAAAAAATATTACAGACCAACAAAAATTTATGGGATCATCTCTTGGCACAGGACTAGGCACCTTAGGAAGTACCATACGGTCAGCTCTGCAGGATGAAGCAGATAAGCCATACAGTAGTGGTAGCAGATCAAGACCTTCCTCCAGACCTTCCTCTGTCTATGGGCTTGATTTATCAATTAAAAGGGATTCTTCTAGCTCTTCCCTAAGACTGAAAGCTCAAGAGGCTGAAGCTCTAGATGTTTCTTTTGGCCATGCATCTCCCTCTGCCAGAACTAAGCCTACCAGTTTGCCAATTAGTCAGAGTAGAGGAAGAATACCAATTGTGGCCCAGAATTCTGAAGAAGAAAGCCCACTCAGTCCTGTTGGTCAGCCAATGGGAATGGCCAGGGCTGCAGCTGGACCCCTGCCACCAATATCTGCAGATACAAGGGATCAGTTTGGATCAAGTCACTCATTGCCCGAAGTTCAGCAACATATGAGGGAAGAATCAAGGACTCGAGGCTATGACCGGGACATAGCATTCATCATGGATGACTTCCAACATGCCATGTCAGACAGTGAAGGTAAATTGGGCCTCAAACTACCCTGTTTCTCCCAAAACTCAAACTCTTATTTTTCTGCATGTTTGATTTTCCTTCTCCAAAGATGTATTCTACTTTTCTTGTTGTGTCTTTTGCATGTTCACTTCAATTTCATTTCTTATAAATGGAAATTTTATCTTGTGTACAGATTTTGTAGCATGCTTTTCTTTATTTAGTTTCAGCTTATTCTTTTATTGTTCTGTTTCTTGATTGTTTGCTTGATTTGTTTGGTGTTGGCTTTTTAATAACCATTATTGAATGATTCTGTCAATAAAATATGGTCATCCTGTAATCCATAGTTGGAATGTTTTTCATTGTATGTTTCTTTCATTTTTTAAAATGTGTTTTGAAAGTTATTGGTCAGTTTATTTTAGTTTGTGAAATTATTAAAGTTTAGAGCCATGAAGTACTATGCTGATAGACTTTGTAGTAGAGAAATATTTATGGAATTTTTATGAGATCAGTGTTGATTAGTTCAGAGGATGTTCTCTTGGGAAACTTTGGGATAAGTCTTTGATGTTAATATAATGCAGAATTTTATAATTCTCCTTAAATAAAAGATTTATGTTTTACATATATATCTCTCTTTCACTGTGAATATAACTAGTGACAAGTTTGTACATTTTGCATTACATGCTAGGAAGCTTACCACTAAATAAGATACTGAAAATAAATAATTTTATTACTATGTGTGAAGCATTCTTTAAATTTAAAATTGTAAATTTGTAATTTACTTTTGGTGACTTTAGCTTGGAATTCAAGCCTTCCTCATTTGCTCATTTAGTCTTTTTCTTGGCTTTCTTTTTGTATTATCCTATGCTTTTGCACCAAATTGTTTTGCTTGTTTTTCATATTGAAGAAGTGCTTTAACCCAAGTACATACTTAAATAAAAACTACCTTAAAGTAATTTTTGTTTAATAAATTCATAGAATTTTTAAAAATTATCTAGTTTAAGTCTCATTGTAAAGGTGAGGGAGAAGTGGTACAGGGTGTGAATAGCTTTGCCCATACCAAGAGTATTCATGACTCTTGGTTCTTTCTTCCCCTGCCTCTGGTTTATGTTTGAATGTGGGTATGGATGGAGTTCTGGAAATAAAATATTATTTTATGCCTTTGGAGACATCACAGAACTATGCTAACTATGAACATCTTCCCTTTCAAATCTAACGTCTTTCTTGAGGGCTCACAGGAAAATACATGTTTTTATGAAAAGGATTTTCTTTCTCCTTCTGTATCTAGACACAGATATGATTTTAGAAATTCAAATCTAAATTTTTATTTTTTTACAGAACAGAAATAATCACTGAATCTGAAGGACAAACTGCTTTTTTTTGTGAAATTACAGTAGGCTAGTCACTTTTCTACAGGCTATTGGATCGACCACTTTTTATTGGCAAATAGTCAATGACATAAAATACTCAATTTATTTATTTTTTAATTTAGCCAATTGTTTGAATCTTTGTAGTTAAGTAAGAATTGTGATAGTATGTGGAAATGGTCTTTAATATTTTCCTTACTTTTTTATAATCCACATTTTATATGTATAAAATGACTACTACAGAAGAGTAAGAAGGTTCTTCAATAGTCATATCTATAGATTAATAAAATAAAACAAAAACTCTAGAGGGTCTATGCCATAAGTAAACACTTAAAGGTTGTGTGTTCATGATAATCATGTATATGGAAAGAATTTAACAAATTCATTGATTCATCACAGATATTTTGTCAACATGGTGCTGAATATATACATGTTTCTAGATATCCCATTATGTAGCATTTATTTACATATACTTTATAAAAATTACTGTTTTATTTCTCATTTATATGTTTGGATGACATATAAGTAATAATCATCAAAGACTATATGAAAAATTGTTGAAGTAGATGATGATTGAAAAATTTATAAAGTAGATGATGAGACATCATGCAACATACAAAATTATGAAATGTGGAAAGATGATACTAAAGGAGTAAACAATTAAAATTTAGAAGAAATTAAAATGTATTTAAAAATTAAGTACATGAGAAAATTTTTCATAAAATACATATTGATATAGAATTAGACAAAGGACAACTATAACAAATTGAATTATATATAATAGTATGTATGTCATTTGTAGTGATTATCTTTAAAAGATGTATGTGGTAAAATGTTACATATTTTCTTTGCTTTCATATTGCAAAAATATGTAACTTTTCTTCTAGAGAGACATGGTCTACTTTTCCTTTGAAATTTTGAATTTCTTGGGTATTGAAGGGAAAAAGTAGACACTATTTTTCCCAATCATGTAACTTCTGACATTTATGAACTCATGTAATATGAGGAATATTTTTAAGGAATTTTTAGCAAATATATACTATATCTGTATTTGAATGATATTAAGATAACTTTAAACAGTATAATATACTATAGGTTATTTACTGTCATGTGAACAAAACAAATTTATTGCTTTCAAATTTCTTACATGCTTTTTCCAAATTTAATTAAACGCTATGTTATAGACTATAAGATGGTTTTTAGGTGTATTTTGTGAGACTTTAGTTAATTTTGAAATATCTCCCTTGAGGTAAAAACTTAGGTAGACATAAATTATGTTCCTAATCCTTCTAGCTTGAAGAATGTTATATTTATTTCTACTACCACAGATCTTTTGTTGCAAACATTCTTCTAAAATGTTCATCCTATGCCCTCCCAAGAAGTATCAATATATACAGTCTTTTAAAAAAGATTTGATAAGAATTAGATACTGAAGATTAAACTATTCATGTAATTGTCGTATATGAACAATACTAGATCCAAAAATAACTTATTTGTATTTTACATCTAGGTGTTCAAGAAAATATTATTAATTTTTTAAAAGGGATGTTAATCTCCATCAAATTACATAAACTAATTTGGAAAATGTTATTATTGTCATAAAATTTAATTTTTAAAGTGGCCTTTAAAAACTTTACCATGGAAGATCAGACAATTGCAGTTAAAATGATTAACATTTATGTATAACTGGCTCTAAATGATGAAGGCAAAATCCAATAAAAAAACAGATTGTTTAATCTGGTTGCTCTTGGTTGATTATAAATTCCTGTGTAAAGGATAATAGGTATCCTCATTTAGTTACATACAGGGTTATTATAAGAAGTAACAGAAAATCAAAGTATGTAATCAGAATTGGAAATAAATCAACAAAATTTAGGTCAGGTGGAGATTCCCCTTTCTTTCTATAGACACAGCCAAAGTAAATACACATTTTATAGAATTCTATTTCAAATGCAATTGAGAAAGTAATATATGCAAAATTATGTACTATATTAATCAAATATTAATTTATTAAAATAAGTATGGTTATGGTTTTCCTTTAATGAGAAATCTAAAAGTCTATAAGAAGTAAGACATAATAGTGTTAGTGTGGTTGGGAATAATAAGTCTTCAGAGATTGATGATTAAATAATGGATTTATTTTATATTTGCTGATCAAATGTCTGTTACACTAAATGTTTTTGTAAGTTTAGTCACTTGGTTTCAAATTAAGACTACACTGTGGAAAACCATAAAATCATAAAGTAGATTGTGAAAAAAATGTGTATTTATTAATGAAGCCCAAGGGACAAATTAATGATTATTTTAAAATATGTTTTTAAATGTTTTCAACATTAGGATACTTAAATTTCTCTAGTCAATGACAAATTATTATTTGCTTCATTCATTCCACAAATATTTATTGAATGTTATGCCATGTGCAAGGCATTGTTTTTAGTGTTGAGGGGAAACAAAGAAAAAAAGAAAACATGAGCCTTGCCTTCAGCAGCTTAGAGTCTAATAAGTGAGATCAGTCAAGTACATAATGCAACCACAAACCAGGTGGGTACTGTTGTATTTTCTCAAATCTAAGAGTGAGTGCCTAAATGATGGCATATCCTCTCTCATTTCTTGTTTATTGGGAGAAATACTGTGGTTAATTACCAGTGTTGACCAAGATCACAGGAGGTATAGAGGTGAGTAGATGCATATGCTGTGGGTTTGCCAGCCCTGCCAGCAAAAAAATAATGGAAATGATCTAGGGGGAAAGGTCTGGGAGGAAGTTTTGGAAGGGAAGATAGGTAGGGCTGTAGACAGGAAGAGAAAACTATAAGATAAAGGAGAGAACTCAATACATGCCATTGTAGAAGCTGGAGTTTCAAGAAGGTGTAAATTGACGGCGTCATCCACAAATCTTTCAGGATGAGCACTTGAGAAGGGCTGCTCCCTCTGCCATTTAGGAAGTAGCAATGCATGCTAGAAACTACTAAGTAGGGATCCTTTTACAAAGGATAAAATAATTTTAAATAAGTCAAAGTCTAAATATTAAATAAAATAAGATTTTCAGTTCTTATATAATAGCCTTAAAAGATCTGAGAAATACTAATTAATGAGATAAAAAAAATTTTAAATAATAATTGTGTACTTTAAATATGGATGCATTTTCAAAAAAGTATTTTATGAGGTCAAGTTTTATCACAGTTTAAGTATAAAAAGCAGGTAATCAACTTTTCAATCTGATTTCTAACTCAGTGCTCTCTTCAGAAAATAATCATTTTATTTTTATTTTAAAATTATAATAGATATATTTTTACTATTAGACTACTAAGTGCTCATGGCACATATATTCCTAGCAATAACACCTGGGATTCTCTTAGAAATAAATGTTTTTATTGATTTGTGAATGTCATAGAATGTCATATTTTCAAAAAATATTAAAGCAAACAGCCACATACTAGCACTGGATTAATGTAATAGTGGAAGGTGACAGAAACTTTCATACTCAAGGAATACATTTTCTTTTGATTTTCAGTGGTGGTTTGTGGGGAGAGTATGAGAGAGAATGTACGTAGGTAGGAACTACTGGAATGAGGTTCAATATAATGATTCTTTTGAGGATTGGTCACTTGTTCATTTATTTATTCCATCACTATCTAAATTTCTATTTTCTCCTGATTTAAAATTTGATTGTGTTTTATTTTGTTCTGAGATTGTGAACATCTGTGTGCATCATTTTTTCCAGGTTATTCTATGGAACCAAATTTCTGACATAATTTTATTTTTAGCATAATATGAAAATAATTCTTCTAGTCCCATTAGGAGTCGTGTTTGAAATGCATGTATGGTTTATAAGCCTAGTGCATGTTAGTACTACAGAATGTCTGCTGCCTTCAATCATCTGCGTTAGCGGTGGTTGCAAGTGTTTGATATTTGCTTGGTCTTCAAAGCCTATCATCTGCGTCGAGAGGAAACAGATTGGTTTGATAAACCCAGGGAATCTCGTTTGGAAAATGGACATGGTCTAGACCGAAAACTGCCAGAAAGATTGGTCCACTCTAGACCACTCAGTCAACATCAAGAGCAAGTAAGTGCTATATTTAGCAATCTGCTTTAGATTTATATGTATATATACATGTATATACACACACACACACATATATATATTAAAAAAGTACTCAGTTCTGTTTTAGAATGGTCTCATTATTTTGAAATGAATGGGTTATTTGTCAGTCAATTTCACAAATGATTTTTTTCCATTAACTTAAAAGGAGTAAGTGTTCTATGACATCAACAGTGAGTTTTGGATGTTGGATTAGAGCTATGATACTTCTTCTGGGCAATTTAAGTGATTCATTCCTCCAACAGATCATTATTAAGTTTGTATAACAAATCCTTCACTGGTATACAAGAAGAGACTGAGCTTCTGAGACCATATGGAATATTGAGCAAAATAGATTTGAGTAATAGTCAATGCTTTCTAATAACCATATGTCCAGATGCTAAGAAATAGCAAATAAGAAGATGGCCAAACCAAGTCAGCTGTGATAGAAAGACTTCATTTGGAGGAGAAAAGGGAACTTCTGTTTTAGAGAGTCTATTATATGGAAATATTAGTTGTTTTGCATTCATTTTATTTCCAAAACTACTCACAGAAAGTACGTATTAATCATTAATATATTTTTGTAGATAAAGAAACAAACTTAGAGAAAAATTTCACAATTAGATACATATGATACAAAAATTCATCTTATTTTAAAGTAAATGAGGCCGGGCGCTGTGGCTCACGCCTGTAATCCTAGCTCTTGGGAGGCCGAGGCGGGCGGATTGCTCAAGGTCAGGAGTTCAAAACCAGCCTGAGCAAGAGCGAGACCCCGTCTCTACTATAAATAGAAAGAAATTAATTGGCCAACTGATATATATATATAAAAAAAAAAATTAGCCGGGCATGGTGGCGCATGCCTGTAGTCCCAGCTACCCGGGAGGCTGAGGCAGAAGGATCACTCGAGCCCAGGAGTTTGAGGTTGCTGTGAGCTAGGCTGACGCCACGGCACTCACTCTAGCCTGGGCAACAAAGCGAGACTCTGTCTCAAAAAAATAAAATAAAATAAAATAAAAAAAATAAAATAAAGTAAATGAGGTGAAGTTTGAGTTGAATTTTGAAATATACCTGGTAGATTAACAGTTGGATAAATTGGAGGAAATAACTCTGGGAAGTCAAGTGACCTTAAAACAATTGCCTTAGGAGATCAGATATTTGCAAGTTATGTATTCATTATGATCATTAAAATATCTGCAAAAGAGATAGTTGACTTATTTCACTTACATCAACTCCTAAATACTCCTGTTTAATTATTCATTGATAAAGAAAACAACTATATTCTGAACAACTAAGAAGATCCATATTAACTTACTACAATTTAATTGAGTATTTGTCATATTGAGGTATAAAAGAAAATAAGCCTTTTACATATATAAATACTGTCTACTCTCAGATTTCATTTCTTCCTAAGCAATTTCAGTTTTTACAGACAAATTTCTAGCCATTAAACAGAATTTTCTTTTCTCAGAATTATGTTGTTTTATGTTTCTACATGCTATCTTAATTTCTAGAACTTTCTATAAATATTATAAATATAAATATTATAAATATAAGATAATATAAATATTATAAATATTCTCTTTAGTTTTGATATCTTTAATATATTCATGGTTTAGGATTGTGTTTACCTCCATAAACATGTCAACATATTTCCATTTCTTTATACTTCTTTTTAATGTATCAGATGGTATTGAATTATACTTTTCTTAGCTTATCTTATTATTCTTAAAATTGTATTTATGGTTGTGTTTCAACTCTCACCAAATAGATCTGGTTGGGAAGTAAAAATTAATAAATAAGAAAATTAATTAATAAAACCATTCTGAACATGTTTAAAAATCTTAAATTTAACTTCATCTATAGTTACTAAAGTAATAAATTTATCAGTTGAAAATAACTTCCTTAAATGTATTCTATTATAAGAATCTCTCTGTAATGATATACTTATTATATCATACCCATATCATTTGTTTCTCTGAAGTTTAGTATTTCCCACAAATCTAGATCAAGTCAATGAAAACATAAATACTTAAACAAAATTATGGTAAGATGAACATTATAAACTGAAGAGCTAAAAAATAACAACTCCAGTACATTTATTTCCCAAAATAGCTATTTCTATGGGTACTCAGAATAGTCTTCTCCGACTAATTTATCTAACTAATATTCTTTAAGGATAGTAAGTAATCTGTATCTACCCGAACAATAATTGTTAAAATTCTATTCTTTGCAGATGAAATATGGATACCCTTGAAGACATTTTGTTTCTTATTTTCTGTTACTAATATATACAGATTTATAGTTTTGATCTGAGTATATAGTACATAATAGTTTAACACATTAAGTGCCATGTGAGTTGTATTTAACTCACGATAGTTTTGAGCCTGGGGCCCATGAAGCATATGTAACTCACACGTCGCTACCTTCAGAGCCACATGAACGGTTTTTCAAGTTGCGTATAATTCACACACAGAAAACAATAAAATAAATAACAAATTTTTCATTAAATTAGAAAGGATCATGTTGTTTTTGAAGTTTTTGTTCTATTTTTGTAATAAAACACCATGACCCCAAGGAAAAAAAATTTTCTAGTGTGGCAGTCAATGTGTTAAACAATATATAATTATAGACTGATAGAATGCCAAAATTAAGCAGAGAGGGCAAATGTGAGAATTATTTAATACATTTATTTCTATATCTGATAAAGGAGAAAACATAAGGATTCTTTTTAGGTAAATATAACAGATTCACATGTATTTTCTTGCTAAATATAATTTTTTATATTTTATCATTTTTATACCTGTATTTTCATATCTAATATACAAACAGAAAAACTATATATGCAGTTAACAAACCTGCAAATATGTAAAGTTTTAAAATAGTTATAAAGTGAATGGCCAGATAACCATCACACAGGCCAAGAAAAAAACATTGCCTGCCCCAAGAAACCCGCATGTGTTCCTTCCAGATCATAACTTCTCCCTCACCAATAAAATATAAATATCCTGACTTTTGTGAAAATAATTTATTTGCTTTTCTTCATAGTTTTTTCCAAATAGACTCTACATACAAGATAACATATGCTTCAATTACATAAAGTTCAAAAGTTTAAAGTTCAAAATTTCTGCTTTTTTACATTAATATATGTCTTCAAATGCTATCATCTTCTTTAATTCATCCTAACTATATTTTGGCTTAGAGAATAGCAAAATGACATCCTTGTTTTATTAACTTCTTTGCATCTCTAATCATAAAAATATAATATTGAACTCTTGGTGCCAGTAAACTCATTTATTTGAAAACTTATGCATAACAAGAATTTATGCTCATAAAAGGCTCTGAAGGCATAAGTAATAAAACCAAATTGACTAATGCAAGCTCTAATTTATCTGTTTTTAAAAATAGGTTATGTAAAACATACTTAGAGGGGTAGAAGACTACTTCTGGAAAATTTTTATTAAACTCACAATCATATTAACTATAACAATAAACCAAATCTGTAAATCCATTCTTTCTTCCATATATATTAATATATATTTATGTTAAACCTTTGTACAGTATTATTCAGTGAAAATTTAGCTCTTCTTTGTGAAGCGAACAGATCACCTAACCTCTTTTTTTTTTTAATTTTCCTCAGTAACTTAATCTATAAATAAGACTAATACCTTTCACAGGATGCTTGTGAAGGTCAACACTTACTATAATAAAATCCCTCCACTCTGCACTAATGCCCACATCCTCTGTAATTCTCATGTAACTGCTGCATTGAGATACATTAAGCTTTTCTGAAAGAGCCAAACTTTCTCTTTATTCTGGGCATTTGAATATATCTCCCTGGATACTTTTCCTCCACTCTTCCCCTGGCTAACCTTACTCATCACTCAGGTGTCTATATACATGCCCCATTTTGCAAGAAGACTTCCCTGACACTACCGCCACCACCTCCCCACATATGGAGTAAGTGTACTTTCTAGGTGCTCCGGTAGTACCCAAAGCTTTATGTCTTGGGCTATGTGCACCTAGAAAGCAACAGCTCTCTATTTCATCTATGGTATATGTGTATACAGTGCCTAAGCACAGGGCTAGGAGCCTAGCAGAGCACTCGGCCTTGTATCTAGCATACATGGTATTGAAGTGAGGGAATGTCTGCATAAATAAAAGGTATGTTAACTGAGAGTATAAAGACTCAATTCATGAAAATAATTTATTTTGAAACATTTTAGGTAGGGAAGAGGAACAATCATTCTTCTGGGAGGCATACAGGTGATAGTTCTGTCAATCCAGGCTCACCAAAAGATAATGATGAGATATGGGGAACCACTTAACATCAGTCCTGCCCCCCTGGCTTTGTTCCTACTCTTATTTGGCAGTGGTAATATCTACTGCTATAACCCCATCTGCTATAGGACTCTCTCAATATTCACCTGCAATGGTGACAATTAAGCTGAGATTTATCTAGTTTATACATGGGAGACAGATGCCTCTGCTTCTTGTAGCCTCTGAATCATATTGATCATAATTATGGTAGTTTTATGTTTTCGATTTATTGAGTAGACTCATGAAGCTGGTTGTAGACAGTCTCTGAAACTATATGAAATTGTATAAGATGCTTTGAAAGCAGGATTCATGAAAATGATGATGTTCAACATCCCTTCCGCTAACATCATCATAGGTATAAATTAGAAAGTGATACTAGCCAGCTGATGAAATTCTGCTGAAAAATTTAGGAAACCTGACTATTCCTCTAAACCATGTAATAGATGTGTTATGAGATTACATCAACTCCTCCCCAATCTGGACAGTGGAAAGAATACTAAAAAGCAAAATTGTGTTTACTTAGTTTATTTTTGACCAAGTGAGCAAAAAAATAGCTTTTAAAAAGAATTACTAAGTAATACATGAAATTATCATTTATTTGAGGTAAAATAGCATCCACCAATTTTAATGAATGATCTATAGTACCAGCAAAAAGTTTAGTTGTATCTAATAGTTGTAGAATTTTCAACATACAGAATTTAATTTTCTCCCCCCAAAATAAAGACTTAAGTGCAAATTAGGGGCAAGGAAGAAGGAAAGTAGAAGGAGAAAAGATAAGGGGGAGAGTAGGAGAGTAGAGGTAAGAAGGTAAGAGGAAAATTTAAAAGAGAATGAGAGGCAGATAGAAAGACAAAGGGATAGAGAGAGAAGAGAGAACAGGAGAGGAGGAGAAAGGAAAGAAATGTAATCTCTTATTGTTGTGAATATGAGTAAGGTGTTCAGTGGTTTACATAGTATGAATTATCTGGATTGAATAATTGCACTAACCCTGATTCTTTTATAATACTGCAAATAATATTTTTGTTTTATAATGGTAGATTCTCATAATATTTCTGGACTTAACAGGATTCTGCTGTTATTTGGAGAGTGTTTTATATTCATCCAAGGCCTGATTAAGCTTATTCTTTTCTAAAGAGAATAAAAGCTAAAGGCTATAATTTTAGCTGGCATTTTTTTCAATATCTATTTTACTTTTAACATCCAGAATTCTAACAATTGTACATCTGAACTTAACTAGGGCACATCAAAATCACACAAGTTTTCCAAGGAGTCTTCCTTTAGAAAATATACATCTCTTTAGTTCTTAATTGTTTAATCTTTTGAGTTAGTATTCACAAACACTTCTTAAACATTTTAAAAATAGGTAGCACGAAATGTTTATCTATATTAAACTTTATTTCATTTGTAATTTAATTCAACAATTTTCCTAAGGCAATAGATACAAGACTCCATGCTAATAAAATCTTGTTAATATAGTTCTGAATAAATATTTTACTATTTATATTTTTCATTATTTCACAAATTGCTTTTGAAAACAAAGTGCCATAAAATATAAAGTGCAAGTTTGCTGATTAACTTTTGTATCAGAAACCTCATTTCACCATGTGGAAACAGAGATAAGGCAGTCTATAGTAGTTTCATATTCAAGTCTCAATAATGATAATTGCAACAGTAGCTTTAAGTATACTTCTTCTACCCTAAGGAATATCTGTGAGAAATAACACCATCAATAGCACAACTTTTGAATACAAAAGAGGCTTTGAAAGTATTAGAATGAACATAGCATTAGAATGCTTTATTTGTTTATACAGAATTAGTCTCAGCATCCAGTGTACACTGAAACTTCTAGAAGATATGCTCAGAAGAAGTGCAATTCCATGATAAAATCAAGCAGCATAAATATATAGCCACCCTACTTATGGTGATACAGATGTGGAGGGAGAGGATCTTCTCCAGCTTTCCTCCATTAGCACCACAAAGTTGCTGGTAATTTAAAATGCCTTTTCATTTCTAGGCTGTTCAGCGCAAAATCAGCAGCTGGAAGTTTGCCATATGCATTGTAGATCCACTGTCATTAATATTAACTACATACTACTGTAGTAACAAACATCCTTCAGAACCTCTTATATGCACTCATTAATTCCCCAAATACAACAAATCAATTTTCAAGCACAATTGGTTATAAATGCAAAAACCATAATGAACTCAGAAACCAATATTATCATCATATAGTATTAGTGTATGATGCTTAAACTGCCATCATTTGAGAACCTTCTACATTTTCATTGACTTAACCACTTCGGTACCAGCATTGACTATAGTCGACAGCCACAGATGAACGTGCACAGCGACTTTAGCTGACAGCCATGGTATGACTTTTCTAATTTTTCAGTTATCAAAATAAAATTATGAACATTTAAAAATAACATAATGAAAACATATATGTATGTGTTACCTATTCTGATTTACATTACAAATAAAGCTGCCTGTAAAGTAAAACAAGCTTTCAGTGCTTTAAAGCTTTCCTCATCACACAAAAGCAAAACGCATCCATCCAAACTATCGTATGGACTATGAGTGCTGGCTGTGGGCAAGGTTTCCCAGCCAGTGAGCACTATACCAAAGTGGTTAGTCAATGTGCTTTTAAATGAACAAGTCTAATTCTGTATATTGCACTTTAAGTGTCTTTAACATTGATTTTTCACCTTATTACATGTATGTCTTAGATTATACAGATGAACGGGAAGACTATGCACTACATCTTTCCTCATGCAAGGATAAAAATAACAAGAGACTCTAAGGATCACACAGTTTCAGGTAAAGCAAATCAAATAATCTAGCCTTTTTTAGTCTAATGTCAGCTTGATGTATGCACATATATTTGGACTTCAGTTGATATGGCTCATTAAATTTTAGAAAACATCACTTTTGCTATTAAAAATTATATGTTGGAAAGTGTAAAAAAATATGTAGGGTATACATTTGAACATAAAAACATGAATGACATGATCATTAATATGAGGAGTTACTAAATGGTATATATTTACCTTATTCTTTAACTGAATTTTTTTAATATGCATGCTATTAGCAATTCTCCATAATCATTGCTTTATTAAGTAATATGGTCAGTTTTATGAGTATAAAACAGTCTTATACAGGAAGTAAAAACCTATCTTGAATTCTTCTAAGGAACAAATTTCCCTTTACCTGCTCAATTTGAACACTGTCAATTATACTAGGTTTTTGTTTGTTTGTGTCCTTTTATAAACCAAAGCTGATGATGGAATTTTTAAACTTTTTTATTTTGAAATAATTTTGGACTTTCAGAAAATAATACAGACATTTCTGTTGCCCACTCTTTGCTCAGTTTCTCTAATGTTAACATCTAACCACAATAAAGTGATCAAACCCAGAAAATTAACATTGATGCGATACTATTAAAACATCCTTACGCAAATTGGAGTTTCCCACTAAACCACTGTTTTGTTTGGTTTGGTTTGGTTTGGTTTCCTGGTCTATGATTCAATCCAGGATCCCACTTTGCATTTAATTGTTTGACATGGCTCCTCCATCTCTGCCAATCTGATTTTTCCTCAATCTTCCTTCGTCTGTCATGATCTTGAAACTTTTGAAAGATAATAGAATTCTTATATGACAAATATTTCATTATTTGAATCAGTGAGATTAAATATAAATTTTTTCAAGGTTGATGAAGTTTCAAAAGATGAACATTACCTATATGCTCACTCAAGTATATTCTTTGAGTTGCATGGACTCTGTACATCAACAGAAAACATTCCTGAATATATATACATATATATGGATATATAGAGATAGTAGATATAAAAGGTATATGTATTGTTTTTTTAAAGTACTAATATAACAAAGAACAAAGGAGGTATTTCTTCAGTGCAATTGCTGTGTTCCTTGCAGATTTTAGAAAATGGAACATGTGGATGTAGAATAGGTTTTGCTTTGAGCAATTTTCCTCTCTTTATTTTCATAGAGAATGAATCGATTAGGAGTCTAATGTTGTTTTCCTTTTAAGAATAGGTAATTTTTCTTCTGCCAGAGACAGATAATTCAACCTTTCATAGTTTTAATGCTGCTCAGACTGTATTTTAAGTACTGATGAAAATTCCAGGGGTGAATCTTAAAACCTAGGGCTTTTTTTGTAGAAGTAATTACTTGCTAAAAACTATTGCAGTCCTCCAGCTCATAAAGCAAAACAACATAATACTTTCCAGCAATGCCAAAATTATTTTTTTGTGATGGACAATAAAAATATTCAGATCATTTTTTCTAAATCGTCAGTACCCAGTTTCAATGTACCTATTTTCTAGCTGTATTATTGTTTTTATGCTATATTAAGGGACTTATCCCCTCAACCTTATTATTTATTTTTTACAACACATTATTTTTCTTTTTGCTTCTTTTACTTCAACTAGAAAAAAATTTTTAAAATGTAAGAATAACAAAAAGTGCTATTGATTTCTTGTTATAAATATTCTAGTCTCAAAACTGAATTCAGTTTCCTCTGTATATAGATTTTGCAGAATGAGAAAAGAGGATTATTGGTTTGAACAACAAATTTGCTAGCAATGTACTATGTCATCTCTCTGCATGATTCTTTTTCTTCTGATAAAGAACAACTAATACTACCAAAAATAATAGTAAAAATAATTTCTTGTTATGTTTAACCTGTACTACTGAATATGTTTAACATGCGTCCTTAGGAACAATAATCTCATACTAAATTAAATGCTTTGAAAAAATATATATTGTTTTCAAATGAGTTTTTAGTACTTTAAATTTCTTTAAATATATGTATATGTAAGGCTACAGCCAGAAATGGCATATTTGACAAACAGAGTTCTAAACCAGTGGCAGGGAAACACTGGCAGAGAGCACTTACCCACCTGACTAGTCCCTATGTCATTTGCTGCCCAGCCAAAAGCATAGTTTGATTGACTGAATTATTTGGTGATATTAGGATTTATTGTTATTTCTTAGCTATAGTTGTCATATATATGTTAATGTTTTTAATTTAGTACATATTTTTAATTGACAGATAAAATTGCATGTATTTATCACATACATGTTTTATAAAATATTATAAAAGATACACAGTATTTCTACTATCATATGTAACCCAAATGAAAATTCAGTAATGACCATTTTCCACTCTGAAAGAAGAGGCATATTATATTTTATTCTTCACTATCTCCTCAGTTAATATCTTTATGTTGTTTCACAAATGCAGTATATATGTAACAAGTTAAAATGTATATGTACAATCTTCTATAAAATGGTCCATAACTTTTTTGAAATTGATCTTTTAACTTTTAACTACAAAGATGTAGTTATAGGCATTTATCAACAACTATACAATGGTTTTGAAAGTCTTTCTTGAACAAAGCATAAGGCAATAGAGTAGGGAGAATCAGTAATGAGTTTGGATATTATAAAGACCTGCATTGGAATTCAGCTTGAACACTTATTTAAATTTTGAGTGTAAATCTGTTCATCTGTAAAATAAGACAGACTCCATGTATCTCACATAATTGCAAGTGGACCTAACACAAAATCTTGTACTTACTATATACTCAACAAATGTTATTTCCTCTTCTCTTAAAGAGAAATGAACAGAAAAAGTAAAAAAAAAAAAAAAAAAAAAAATGTAATGTGCAAAAAATGTCTTCCTTTTTTTCTTAAATTTAGAACTCCATTTTATGGTTCCAGAAACACAGCTGTTTGAAACAAGCCAAAGAAATTCTTCTGATTTTAAAAAAGGCATTTGCTATGTACAGTTTCATAATGGACTGGCTACATCTGCAAAGCTAGAAAGCCTAATTAGCAATTATAATAGTGAAGAACATTATAAATGTTGTTTAGTTTCAAAAGATAGCTGTGTCTTCTTAGGAAATAGTGGCTCATTTTCTGTTCTGCATTAGTCACTGTCTTTATGAGCTTTCAAAAACAGGAGACAAATTATAACAGAAATTATTGGATCCTAGTTGGTAGCAATACCATATGTGGGTAGCTCTTTATTATGATGCTGATGATTATCATTATTATTATTTTTACAGCTTTATTGAGATACAATCATAAATATACATTGTTAGCATACAATTCAATGATTTTAATAAAATTATGGAGTTGTACAACCATCACTTGAGTCTTGTTTTAGAAATTTCCAACACTACAAAAAATTCCCTAAAGCCTATTTTGCAATCTCTGCTTCCAGAGTCCCTTGCCCAGCAACAACTACTCATTTCCTTTGCTTTTTCTAAGCATCTGATATAAATGGAATCTTTCCCTTTGGCTTCTTTCACTTTATGAGCATCTTTAGGTTAGTTTGTCTTGTAGCATGTATCAGTGGTTTGCTCCCTTTGATTGCTAAATATATTCAATTGTTTGTAGAGTCTACATTTTGTTTTTCTATTAGATTTTTCCCAGTTTTTTAATATTTGCAAGCAAGTTTTAATGTGGATATATAGCATGTTATTTTTGTTGAGTAGTTTCCTTGATGTAAATTTCTGGGCTATATGGTTTCTGTATAACTATTTAAGAAACTGTCAAATAGTTTGCCAAAATGAGTGTACCATTTTACATTCCTGCCAGTAATGTCATGTTCCACTTTTTTCATGTCATTGCTAATACTCAATAATGTCTGTCTTTTGGGTGGGTGGAGGTGATATCTTGTTTTAATTTGCATTACCCTAATGACTTATGATTTTGAGCATCTTTTTTTTTAATGTGTTTATAAACAATGCATATATGTTCTTTGGTGAAATGTGTATTCAGATCTTTTGCCCATTATTTATTTGGGTTGTTTGTCTTCTTATTGAGTTGCAAGAGTTCTTTATATATTTTGGGTACACGTTTCATATAAATATGATGTGCATATATTTCCTTCCAGTATGTGTCTTATCTTTTTATGTACTTATAGTGTCTTCAAAGCATAAATTTTACATTTTAATAGAATCCAATTTATCCATTTTTTTTCTTTTATGGACCATGCTACTCATGATATCATATTAAAAACTCTTTGTTTTTATATGATATTAAAAATTCTTTGTTTTGTGACCTATTCCAAGGTCACAAGATGTTTTTTATATTTTTTACCAGAAGTTTTATACATTTCAGTCTCTGACCTACTTTGTGTTTATTTTGTATATGGTATGAGGCAGGGGTCCAAGTTCATTTTTTTTAAACACAAATGCATATAAATTGTGTAAGCAAGTTTTGTTCAGAAAAATTCCCCCATTGAATTACCTTGGCATCCTTGTCAAAAATCAATCAGTCATTCATATAATTATTTATTTCTGGATTCTCAGTCTTGCTCCATTGGACTATATGCCTACCTGTCATTATAACAATATTAAACTCCCTTGATTAATATAGTTTTATATTAAGCTTTGAAATCTGGTAGTATAATTTGAAAGTATAACTATTTGCTCCCAATACAAATAACATTTTCCTCTTTTCTTCTTAATTACAAAATGATACATATTTACAATGAAAATCCACAAACTTAAAATAGAAGGGATTTAGACAGATTTATATTCAGACTCTAGATGGAGCATGGTAAGAATAGTTCTATCTATCCTATTGATATTTCTGAAGGATATAATATTAGTAGATTAGAAAGCAAACAACAAAAGTAGTCTCATGTTCTACCTCAATAAAAATATAAAAGTACTAAAAGTACAATTTTGCCACCTTCTATAACCATTAAATCTACTTTAAATTAAATGGAATTACAAAAAGCAGAGTTATAATAAATAAAGGACTATCTCTCATTATAAACAGTAGATATATAATACTGAATATGAATTCAGCCTTATACCAGATATAAGGCAGATGTGGGAAAAGTCTGTGGCAAGAACCCTGCTTAAAGAACTTACAAAATATTTGAAGAAGTGGAATTACTATACATCAAACAGTGAATACATGAAACTGTATATTGAATATTTAAAAATGTGTTACAAACTATATGTATACATATATGTATGTGTAAAATTTATTACACTGTTTCTCTTCATTTACTCAAAGAATTTTACCAATAAAAAAACATTCTTCCCCATTTCCTGATGAAGATTTTTGTTACTTTGCCTCCTCTTTGCTAGAGACCTCAAAGGCAAATCCCCACCTAGCTTTCAGCTTACATAAGCTAAATGGCTAAATGTGTCTGTCATTCTCAGCCTTCTTGTATGTGTACATATAAATGTACATGTATGCATGTGTATTTATATTTTTATACAACAGTATAATATGTGATATATATTCCCTATATATCAAAATATAGTAGTGGTGATAACTATAAAGCTAAAATAAAATCCATCATAATTTTACAATTTATATTTTCTTCCTACCTTTTTATATACATATACACACATACTAAAAGTCGAAAGTATATTGTAATGAATTTCACATACATATGTTTAATATAGCATAAATTACCTAATAAAAACATTTTCTTGTTGTTACATCAAAAGTTCTTCACAAATATAAATTTAATGGCTAGTTGTATTATATTGTGCAGATATTTAATTATTAATATTTACTTCAACTATTCCCCATGATTGACATTCATGCTATTTCCCCCTTTCCACTATTATAAACATGCTACAATGAAAAAATGCTGCCACAATGCTTATTATTTCCTTAGAATATATTAACAGAAGTAAAATTACTGAGTAAAAGAAGAAGGACATCTCGATGTTCCTTAGACATCTTATCAAATTTCTTACCAGAAAAGTTCTGCCAATTTGCACTCCCAAACTAAGAAATTATTTTTCATTCAATGTTCACCACAGAAATTTAAAATGATAGAATTTTAACTCTATACCTGATACTGATGAGATGAGATCAAGAGCAGTTTATTAGTCACATAGACTCAAAGTTTGGGGGAGCAAGACAGCACATACAACAGAGTAACATGGGGGTTGTGCTTGGGAACAGTAAACAGCTAGGAGCTGTGGCAGGCAAGCTTTTTAATATCAAAAGGTTGGGATGCTCTTGGTTCCTGCAGGAAGATATGATTGGTTGGTTAAATAATTCCTCAAACTGGCAGGAAACTGAAACCTCTACTCAGGGATAAACAGAAACTGCATGTGACCCCTTGCTAAAGAGGATTGTTTGGCTGGGGGACCTCATCTGTCAGAGCAGAGTGGAGAGAGCAACTTGTGGTTTGCTCTTTGGTCTCCTTATTTCACTGTAAATTGAGACAGTACGCAATACTGAGTCTTAATCTTAGGCCTCAGACCCAATTAGCTCTGTTTATTTCCTCTCAGTAATTATTTATTGAATATGAAGGACAGTAGATTATTTGCATTTTGCTTGGTTTGGTTTAGCTATAATGCAGATTATGTAAAAGGAACCCTAGTATATAAAAAGTTAGGATCAGATCATGGTGAGCCAGGTAGACAAATAATGAGTCTGAATTTAATTTGATAGGCATTGTTAGCATCTTGAAATCATTGAAAATAGAGCTTCCTTTATGAGCTCTTTAAAAAAAATATTTTGTTTGCTTGAAAGTGGACTTCTAACAGAAGCTTAACCATAATGAAAAGGATACACGGTTAAAAAGAAAAGCTCGATCACCTTTGTTTGAGACTGCACTGCTGTTCTCAAAGATGGTATGGCAAATAAAGAGGAACTGGGGCAAAAATATAGTGAGCTACTCCATGTGGTTTAGATAAATTGTAGCTCATATCCACTTAACATTTCTCCAATATCATTTACATTAACATTTCATGAGAAAACTAATTTTGTTCAGATCAGCCAGCTCTTAAATAGAAAGTATTAAAACAATTATGGCATGTCTTCTGCTTCTCCTAGAAGCCCAAGAGAAGGTATAACTGTCACCTCAAGCACAGGTGCCTTCCATCCTAACTGCTGGAACTTCGTGGAACTGAGCAAATCCTACAAAGTGTGCTTTGATACCTAAGTTTCTTCCTGGCTTTTTCTCTTTTATTATTTTAACAGTCCAATTACATATGATTCAAGTTTTCATTGTACCTCTTATGTTTAGGAATAAATTGAGGATAAAACTATGGAAATAAAATAAGTTTCAGGTTTAGTCTCTTCTGAATTCACAATTTCTTCTTTGTAAGTTTTGGTGAAAAGTTGGATTCACTTCCTCAGTAACAAAGGTATTTTTATTGTCAGAACCGGTTCCACAGAAACATTACCACTTCTCCTGACATCTGTCAGGATAAATATTGCTTGTATATTGTATTCCTGCTAAGGAAGTGACATTATAGGGTTTGCTTCTAGCTAGAGGTAGTTTGACACATTTTTCCAAGCTCTCTTAATAAAATAAAATTAAAAGAATGAATAATTGATTCTGTGAGGAGACAGTGGAGACACTCAAGATATTTAACCTATAGGAAAGGGGGATAAATGGTAATATTAATGTGAAAATGTAAGGCATAAATGTAAAATGCATATGAATTGGCCATGGAGAAATAAATAGGCCAGATGAAATGGGACTCAATTAAAGGAATAAGGATCTATATTGATCTTCTAGAATATTTTCTTGACAATTAGAATGATGAGTGGAGGTGGAAAGGAAGATGTGGGAGTCCAGAAAAAGCAATGGGTTCTAATTTTAGCTTTTTAATATGCCGGACAACCCATGGCAAGTTTCTAACCCTCCTCAATGTTAGTTCTTTTGTCTTGAAAATGCTATGGATAGTACCTAAATCAAAATGTTATAAAGATGGTTTAAAAAATGATGCAAGAAAGCTACAGAACAGGTCAGACATGTAGGAAAAACTCTAGAAATATTAGAGGATACTGAAGAGATTGGGAAAAATCAAATAATATATTAAATATAAAATATTATATTGGCAGAAGTTACAAAAATCAGAGTCCATCTATTCAAAGTCACATATATTTTGAGATGTTTGAACAAATAAAAGATCAGTAAATTTGATGTAATAGAAAATTAGATGACAATAAATAAAAACAGCTCACTTTTTGTTTAAAGCAGAATTTCACGACGTCGATTTTTTTAAATTTTTTTTTATTTTTTAGCTCCCACATGTAAGTGAGAACATGTGAAGTTTGTCTTTCTGTGCCTGGTTATTTCATTTAACATAATGTCCTTTAGTTTCATCCATGTTGTGGCAAATACCAGGATTTCATTTCTTTTTATGGATGAATGTTTGAATATTTTAGCCCAATTATCTAATACCATGTAATACATTATTATCCATTCCAGATAGTAGTAGTAATTTTTAATATAGTAATAAAAATAACCAAAAATAACTAACTCTTTAGTAAAAAAAAAAAAATCCCCTGATATATATAGGGAAGCAGAAATGTTGAACTGTGTTGAATACCTCCTTCACTAAAAGCAAATTGATTTTGATGAGAACAGGCTCAGCCTGTATGTAGTGTAAAAATAATCTGGACATCAGGATTTTATTTATATCCTCAAAGTGACTCAGCAAATTTAGAACTTTTCTCTCTCAATTAGTTTCTCAAACCCTTCCAAAAATAGTGCTTCTTATCATAGTCATTGTTACCAGGTATGTATGTACTTTATTCTTTATAGATATTCATACCAAGATATAAGATATACAAATATTAATTTAATTACTTATTCACTTAACAGATAATATGTGCAATTCATATTTATAGTATAATGCTAAAAGCTGTAGTATTAAAAAATTTAAATTCTGTCTTTTTAATGTTTAATAGATATAAACATGCATAAAAATTTATGCAGCAATTAAAAAATAGAAATTATACTAAGAAAACAAACATTTATTTCTCAACTAATCCGTTGCAGCTACAGATTAAACTGTACAATATGACTTGTGGGCTATCTAAGCCAAAAAGCATTTTGTCTCCTAAGTTTGATTGAAACAAACTAGCTCCCAACACCTTTTTTCATATCTTGGTAGTTTCTTCTTTTAATGATCTGGATGCACCCTCTCCCATCACTCTCCTCTTTATAACTGAATGGGGTAGGAGGCAGTAGAGAGTATCCTGCTCTCAAACCCATGCCTGCTGATTCCAAAGCAGATGCACTGGCATGAACCAGACGGAGATGCTCTGCTAATTTACTCATTTGGAGTAAAGATGTGGGCTTCACTCTAGCATCCTTTATATTAGCTGCACTGCCTGGAGTGCTTAACCTCTCAAAGCCTCGTATTCCTCACATGTAAAATATAGGGTTTGGGGGCACATTTAGGTCTGTTTGCTCTGTTATTTCAAGATCCAATGAGATAATGTACTTTTAGAGGCATTTTCTAAAATAGAACATAATATACATATGTTATCTTTAACATCATTATCATTGATTCATTAGCCCCACTTGGAGAAAAATAGACTTTTATGTATTCATACATTTATTATTCATTCCATTATATATTTAATGCTGCCTAGATACCATGTACTTGCTACACACATTATCCCAGAACCCCAACATTACACAACTGAACTCTTTCTCTTTGTTTATTATGGACAAAATGTTATTCTTTTACGTTCCCTTGTTCCTTGCATTCTTGCTGTTCTTATTTATCACTGTTCAGTTACTGTTATAACTACTAAGTACAAATGTCTTACAAGCTTTGCTACCAGATTAATGTCCATATGTATTGTGTGCACAGAAAACTCTGAATATAACTTTTATTCTTGTATTAGTTTTCTATTACTGCAAAACAAATTAGTAGCTTGAAAAAACACACATTCAGTATCTCATAGTTATCATGGGTCAAGTATCAGGCATGCCATTACAGGGTCCCCTTGTCCTGATCTCACAAGGCTATAATCTACATTAGCTAAGCAATATTTCTTTCTGAAGCTTAGGAGTCCTCTTCCAAGCTCATGCAACTGTTGGTAGAATTCACTTTCTTGCAGTTGTGGAACTGCATTCCTTCTTTTCTTACTGACTGTCAGCCAGGAGCCACTCTGTTCCTCACCATGAGGCCCTCTCCCAGGCCCTCAGATACATGGCAACTTTCTTCTTGAAGGCCAGCAGGAGAGTCTCTCATTCTAGTCCGCTGAGATGGAGTCTTATATAATATAAAGTAATCATGGTAGTAGCTATCCATCACCTTTGCCAGATCCTATTGATTAGAAGCAAGTCACAAGTTCTGCCTGAACTCAAAGGGTGAGGATTATGCAGGAAATGGCTCATTAATGAACATGGTGGAGTCTGTCCACCACAATCCCATATTATGTCAAGAAGTACAAAAGAGAACACTTAGTACTTAATTTTGAATTAGAATGGTGTTTTTCTTCCTACTTACATTTTATGTAAGGAAAACTGACATTTCAGAAAGTACATTATAGCTTTACACTAAGTTTAAGCTATTTTATTTCTAGTGTCATTATAGGATTATATCAGTATCTGCCAATAAAACAGTTTTCTTTAACACACATAGTGAATGACCCCCACCCCTTTGCCTGGTCTGGCATCAATGACATTAGTATCTAAACAATTTAGTATTAGGGCCAGACCTATAAACTGACCATACTTTCTAATTTTGTAACGTCTAATTTCATATCAATCATTTTGGTTTAGACCCTAAGTACTCTAAATGGAATAAATTTATTTTTAATTCTTTTTAGGAAGTATCAGGAAAACCCTTTAGGTTTAGTCCTTATGCTTCCAATTTTGTAATTTTCTTATATAAGCTAAAAAGAAGGACAAAAGAAAAATTTTACGCCATTGCGTGAATGAAGCCAAGCATTTATGAATGTGTCAGTCCTGGAAAATTTTCTTGGTGGGAATTATTTCTGAAGTACATCAGGAAAAGGAAATTCTATGTACTTTGAGTAAAATTACTTTGACAGCATATGCATTATCTGTCATTTGGAAAGTGTCTTTCCACAAAGCCAAAATACCAATGTAATTTGATGTGTATTTTTTACTTGTCACATTTCCCATGCCAATGGCCATCTCAGTCACACGGCAGGCCAACTTGGATTCATCTCATGCAATATGGTGTGAGTATGGATAAGGTTTTATACAGTCTTTGAATCACACATAACATTTTTAATCTTAATATTATTTACATGAGATTAGAAAAGACAAGTGTGAACTAAAGTTCATGGAAATGTTAAATATGAGATGAAATGTTCTCTTTAAATCTTTCATGAACATAAAACATATATATTTAAAACTAGGAAAAAAGATGTTAAACAGCAGTTTTCATGCCTGGAGCAATGGCTGGGTAAGAAAAAGTTAATGGGAATAGCTGAGTTTATAATCTGAATGCTCAGGTTTGGAGGGAGATTACACTTGGCATGAGTGTTGTGTTTTAATTTTGATATTGCTGGTAACTGTCAAGTATGGGTTGTTATTAAGGTGATTAATATGCACAGTTGTGTTTGTAGAAATGTTTTTCTTTTAATGAGCAAAAATTAGTAAAGAAAGAAAAGTAGTGAAAAATTCCTTAGGTCTTTATGTTTGAGCATTATTAATGAATAAATTATAGCATTTGATAGGACAGAAAAGGGAAATTATTATGGATTTTTAATATAATTTGGCTTATTTTCCTAAATATTTACATGGGTAATTTATAACATAGAGATACGTAGGCGAAAAAATATAAAAATAAATTTTCACAGCCTTACTGAAGACTATAATTAATGTGTAAACTACATAAAATAAATTTAATTAAACTGTTCTTTGGGGACTTTTCCATTATTCTTGGTATTTCATAATCATTAATATATGTATAGATAATCTGCCGTATTTTTTAGCCCAACTAATGACATGTCTAAACTATGCAATATATTTTCATTCTGTGATAACTTTATTATGAAAAATAAACAAAAAAAAAATGTTTTGGGGACATGATCTCGCTGTCACTCAGGCCAGAGTGCGGTGGCGTGATCATAGCTCACTATAGCCTCAAACTCCTGGGCTCAATTGATCCTCCTGCCTTAGCCTCGAGTAGATTAGAGGGACTAGAGACAGGAGCCACCATGCCCAGCTAATTTTTTAATATTTTGTAGAGATAGGATCTCACTATGTTGCTCAGGCTGGTCGTGAACTCCTGACCCTCAAGTGATCCTCCCACCTTGGCCTTCCAAACTGTTTGGATTATAGGAGTGAGCCACTGTGCCTGGCCACAAAATTGATTTAAAACTGTTATTCATAAGATATAGGATGTTCACTAACACATATTTTACTTTTCTTTGGTGCTTAGATATAGCATATGATAATATTGAAATTGCACAAGTATTTTTATTTTATCTAAACTTAATGCTCTAATTATAACTTCATAATTATTATTTTAATGTTGACAATAGAACATTTTTTCTGATACTCTAGAAGACCAGCATTTTTAATGTGATATATTAACAAACATAAAATTAGATTTAAACTGCAAATTTAAATGCAAATGTAAAAGGCTTTTTTTAGTATGCTCATTTTTTTTATGTGTACCTTATTTTAAAAGTGACTACATAATAACCATATTTGTCAAATACTTGTAACATACATAGAGATTTAAAAAGACCAATGCATTTAAATTGTAATTCCTGCGTTAGTAGAGGGAATGCTTTTTCTAAATGGTTTTATTACTTTTATCATTGAACTCTTTTCTATAAATATTCCAACATATATTAAAGGTTTTCTAAATTCTAAATTTCCCTATAAGACTTCTTTAACCACAGTTGTGCTTATATGTTGTGAAATTACTATAAGTTTGACTTTTCTTTTTTTGTAAAGCACTTATGTTCTCTATAGTAACTATTGGTTTACATGTCTCTCTACCTTGTGAACTCAGTCTAATTAATAGATTTTGAAGTCTCACAACTACACTTTTAGCCTACTTCTATAAGATGTAACAATTTTAAGTCTGTTAATGAGGTCTAAGTACTATATATGTACTTTTTGGGAAAAGAATATTTTAAAAGGTATTCAGACATATTGAAAGCCCAAAAATATGTGTCTACAATATCAGTGTTAAATAGGATCTGTCCTCATTTTTGTAACCGAGTGGTTTCTATAGAAGGAATTCTGCAAAAGGATTTCCTTGTTTTATTTTTATAACAATGTCAGTCAGAAATTTCTAAATTTTATGATTTAAAAATGCTAGATTGTGTTATAGTCCTATTAGATTTAAAATAATTAAAATACATTGCTTTTGTTAAAACATAGTTTCTCAACCTTGGCACTATTGACATTTTGGGCTAAAAAATTCTTTATTATACGAAGATGTTCTGTGTGTTGAAGGATTTTTAGCAGCATCTGTACCTCAGAGGGAGGCTACCGGCATCCTCGTATCTAGTGGGTAGAGGCCAGGGATGCTGCTAAAAATCCTATAATGCATAGGGATGTCTTCCTTCAATAAAGAATTCTCTAACCCAAATTGTCAATAATGGGACTGTAGCACAATCTAGAATTTTTAAATGATAAAAATTCAAAAGATTGACAACCAAAAATGCCTCTAGATACTGACAAATATCCCCTGAAGGGCAAAGTTACTCTCAGCTAAAAAATATTGCTTTAAAGGAACTATAAAAAAATTTCATTATTTGTCATTATTAGGAAGTGTTTCTTACCTTTCAAAATCATCAAAGCCAAGGTCTTAACACCACTATTAACCAAAGTATAGTCATGCACTACATAATAGCATTTTATTTATTTATTTATTTATTTATTTATTTATTTATTTATTTTAGTGTATTGGGGGTACACATTTTCGTGTAGTGGGGGTACAAGTGTTAAGGTTACTTATATTGCCTATGCCCCACTCCCCCCTCGAGTAAGAGCTTCAAGCATGTCCATCCCCCAAACGTTGCACATCTTATTCTTTGTGGTTGTATATACCCATCCCTCCTGCCCCCTCCCACCCTCCCGACACCCGATAAATGCATAACAGCATTTTAGTCAATGGTGAACCGAATAGGTACTTCTAATATATCTTTTCTATGTTTTGATTTCCTCAGTGCTGTGTACATGTGCTAATTTTTAGCTCTTTAAAAGAATGCACAAACTAAAACTATTCATATTTATCTCAATTAGGCTTCTCATAATAATTATTCTCTATCATTTATCCATATGGCTAATTACAGAAAAGTCTGTACTGTGGAATAAGGAACAGTTATGAAGTCGTTCCTCAGTCAAGAATAATTTTATTGTGCCTTGTAGTAAGTGCCATGTTAATATACAAACAATATTAGGTAATGAGTTAAAGCTGAAAAATGAATAAGAACTTACAGGTTATGATCATGTTTTCACTTTATCACTACAATCATTTGTATGTTTGGATTATGCATTTTCAATTTATGATAGCTATTTACCTGTTTCTGTAAATAAAATGTTCCTTAATTCTATAAGTGAATTATATGCTCTGGGAACATCCTTTTATAAAATTTTGACAAAATATCTGGCCAAAATTTTCAAGGCCTTAGTATATAACTGAATATGGCTGAATTACAAAAATTGTTTTTAATATTAGATTAATCATTGTAGAGTCTGCCAAGATCTCAGAAAATTTTATATCAACTGTTATTAAAATCAGAATGATGTTCTTTTGTTCTTGGCATCCATTTCTAATAGTCAGGTTATATGTAGTTTTTGGGTACCAGACCTTTTATGTGCCCTATAACTTATAATAACTATTGTCCCTTGTTAAATAATTACTAAGAATTTGCTAATCTTTCAATACAGGTAATGGATTAGGAATTAGAATTGTGGGTGGTAAAGAAATTCCTGGACATGGCGGAGAAATTGGAGCCTATATTGCCAAGATTCTTCCTGGGGGAAGTGCAGAACAGACAGGGAAACTTATGGAAGGTAAGAATAAGGAATTTTAAAGTCAAATAAAATGAATGTACTCATATTCAACATATTTTAACTTAATATGCAAATTTTCTCATCCTTTACTGTCCAGGTAAACCTCTCTCCTTGTAGTTAATTGTGAAATATTACTATAGTATTGTAAACAAATAGATATGTCCACAAATACATTCATTTTATTTTCAATTGCATTGTCTTTTTGGCAGTTGACTAGCTACTGGAATATCTTATTTAAGAAATACTTAATCAAAATTTTTAACTGACTGGGGCAATTTTATTAAAAAACACTTTGGTTATCTAGATTAATGGTTCATAAATACCAAGAAAAATTATCTTAAAATTAGAGTTACAAAACATTCAGAAGACGATTCAGTACACACAAGGTTGAGTCAGCAAGCTATGGATGACCCACAGGCTGAATCCATCCACTGCCCGTTTGTATAAACAATGTTTTGTTGAAAACACCACCATGATCATTAATTTACATATCAAGTTCTGTGACAATAGGAGAACATTCATGACAGAGACTGTATGGTCCGCAACACCTAAAATATTTATTCTTTCACCCTTTGCAGAAAGTTTGCCAACCCCTGTACTAGGTACAGTCTATTTTTAGAGACTAATCACCTCACTACATCATAAGCATTTTAAAGTAATAAACTTTATAGATGTAGCTAATGGGCCATAAAATATATAATCATTTTTTCAGTAAAATATTACAGCTAGAATCTCAAAATACATAATGATAATTTTCAATTTTCAATCAGATGATATGGACACTTGCATATGCCAAACTCTCTAACATAAATATAGTTTGCAAACTTTTGAAGACATTGTGTATAATGAACATCATAAAGTAGATGCAACCTTTTTATTTTTACTCTAAATAAAATACTCATTTGGAAAATGTGTTCTTTTGTCATTTCATAGTTTAATAACATTTTGTCTGTTGTTTCTTAAACCCTTTAATTTTGTTAAAAATGATTCACTGTGATTTTCTTAAATGAAATAAAATATATTGGAACCTACCAAAAAAGTCTTTGGACATGTTTGGGAAATATTAGAATAAACACAAACTGGAGGCAGTATTTATTCACCATAGTATTTATACTGGAGTCAGCGTGGTCCATATCATTAAGGTATGCTGTACACATCTCTTCTCAACTTTGAATTCGGTCACGTCATGATGATAGCTTGAATTGGCCATGATAGGAGTATTTGCAATTTGGAAATAGGTACATGTTGTCAAGCAAACCCTTGTTGGTTTGCTTGCTTGCTTGTTTGCTTTCACAATTCCAGTTTACCAAACACATTACCAAGTATATAACCAAAAGCATATTAAAAATATCGTAATAGCATTCATAAAACAGGAGAAGTTAGGAGAGCTAGCTAGATAGCTACATGAAGGAAAAGACTATATGAATCAATAAATAACATTTCTGAGCAAAGCACTTGGTCAGTCTGAATTTTCTATGAATATAATCCTTTTATGCCCAATGCTAATCTTTTGGTGTTGCAGTCTAGTTCAGATATATGAATTGGGACCCATTTTTAAGGATGGGAGTGATAGGATCACTTCCATATAGTATACTCCAGAAAAAAAATTGAATATGCTATTTTTATTTTAAAATAAAATTTATTTACAATAATAACTGTGCCTGATATCATTTGGCAAAGATATTTGAATAATTTATAGATAAAATGTCCTACCCTTGTTTGGAATAACATCATGGAAATCAGCACATGCCACAATCAGGATGATTTTAAAGACAACATCAGTAAGTATACTATGATGATGTGTTCTTTGCACGTGGTAGCCTAAGTGGCCTTTTTTGAGTTCATGAGTTCATTTTTTATAAAAATAGATATGTTACAAACTCATTCAAGAGAGAAAATGAAAGTAAACAAAATTACAGTTGTGATTTTACAAGCTCTAAGACTTATTTAGGAACTAGTGGTTTTGCAGTTTATCTAATTGGTTTAAGTGAGAAATCATTAAAAACTACATGCATATTAAGGGTTTTTAAAATTATTTTATTCATTTGTTCTCTCAACATTTGGCCAAGGTGCCAAATTAGGCTTTTCTATGAGCATGGATCCTCTGATTAGAGTCCAGTTCTTGCATAACCCACGCCTACAATTTGTTATTTATGATTTACGGCTTTATTTATTCTTAGAACAAGGTCTTTAATAAACCAATTTTTAGTATTTCTGCTAGATTCATGATGCTTTCTTGACTTCCAGTATTTAAATACTATTTTTGAACATTAAATATTCTGGAAAATAACTTTAATGTGTGGCAAAACGTATCCTTTCTCCCACCCATATAGGCTATATTTAAATACAATGCTGTCACACTAGAATGATAAAGGTTTATTCTGTTTATGTCCAAATATTAACTAGCTTGATGGCTACTAATTTAATTGAGTATCCATTCACCTTGTTAATTCAAAAATATAGTGGTATATTTTGGTACTTTATAGTGGTATATTTTGGTACTTTATATTACATATGTTTGAGTATATGTGTGTGTGTGTTTGGGTTTTTTCTATAGTTTTATGCTTAATTTACATATGCTATCCCAAGAGCTTAGGGTCTTCAGCCTCAACCCCTAATAGATTATCCAAAAATACCAAAACAGTAAATGGTTTGAGATACAACCCTAATTTTTATGCCTGAGGTGGAGCCTCACTATAATAATACCAATTGTATATCACAGGAGGTTTTGTTTACTTTTAATTTTTAAAAAAATTTTCATGATTATCAATTTTTTAAATTTATTTATTGAATAAAATAAAGGTGATTAATATTCCATACTTGAAATTAATTTTTTTCTTAGAGAAAAATTATACATATTTGAATAAATAGATAGCACGGGTGTTTATATAGTTGAATTTCTCCATCTAGTTAATGAATTCCGTTATACATAGGAATTGATGATCTCTTCCAGATATATCTTTGCTTTCTGTATTTCTGAATCCAAAGCATATAGATTGTGCCCTTACAGATTCAACATTGTCTTCTAGTTGATTTAGTAAACATGAATGACAACTTGGTTGGCAATAGAATTCTTAGACTGTACTTTTTTCTACTCCAAACTACAAAGCTTCTGTTCAGAAAAGTTTGACTGGATCTACTGCTTTTTCTGAGTTTGTTCATTTCTCCTATAATAGGCTTTTAAAAAAATATTTTGGTATAACATTAATTTTTTATAATTACTTTTAATTGGCAAATAATAATTGTGTATATGGGTTACAGTGTGATGTTCTGATACACATACACATTATGGACTGCTCAAATCAGGCTAATTAACATATAACAAGTTTTTCAGACTTACCAGGGTCTGAAATTTTAACACTTTTGCAACACTCTATGGCATAGAGTCTGATTATGTTGACTTTCGGAAAACAAGAGCATTCTCAAATTTCCTCTAGCTTTCTGTTCTCTGGGCTTATTCATTTAAAGCATACTGACCAACCGTGGATTTTCTGATGCTCATAAGTCAAGTGCTGTTCTGAAAGTACTCACTTATGTAACCAATATTAAATGGAAAAAACATCATAGTAATTTTCTGAGGACTTCTCTGGTTATTTGGGGGAAAAAGATTGTTTTATTCAACCTTGTTTTGAAAAGTCTTTCTGAACAAGTTGGCCTATCTTGTTAAATAATGTAGGAGAATGTTGTGTTTCAGAATGCTGAGAGTTACCAATAATTATCTTTGTACAAGGATTAGGTAATGTTCACATAATTGGCTTTAAAACACTCCTATTAATAATATTAGAGTGTTCCATGTCCTAAAATAAAAAAAAATGGAGTTAGATTGTTCTATAAATCAAAATTTCCTGAACCAAACTTTCAGTTTGTAAACAACCTACAATGATTTTCTGAAAGAACTCAGGGAATCAGGTACTTGAGGGATCCTAATCTTCCAAAATCTTAAACTTTATTTCCCAATAACATTTAGTAAACATTCTTGAACAAATAATGGGCAGAGAATGATCTTTTGCTGTCTACTATTCTTCCTTTAATTGCATAAGATTAGTCTTTGTTCTGTTGAAAAAAACGAAGACAAAAGATCTGAGGAATTTAACTACAAATCAAAGTTTCTAAAGTACTATTTATTTCTTGCTATTTGTTTTAGGATTAAAATTTTAGAACTTTTAGAGCAAAGGTATTGGGGCTATAAAATGTTTAGCACTGTTGGAGTTTTAAATGGTGTATAATATTTTCTCTCATTTTGGTCTTTGTCATTGGTATTTCTTTTTTAATTAATTTGAGCATCTTAAACTACACTAGAATATATGAACTTTGAATGTATATATACAACTTGGCACTGTCATTTTAAATATTGAAATGGTTATAAATATTTTTCATATTATATCAATACCAAGTTCAGTATAATTAACACCTTCACTAATGGGCTCAAAAAATTAGATGCTTCCTCTGTAATAAACTTTATCTTCTCTAGACTATTTTACTTGGAAACCTACTCAATACCATCACAATTTTAGGAAGTTTTGAATTTACTCATTCTTCAAAAATAACTTTCTTTATATATTCTTCTCAGATCACAGTTCCAACCATCTCCAAATTTGGAAAATTCATAGTACAATTGTCATTACCTTATGAAAGTACACACTTTTTAATCTGATAAAGATGAAGTTGAATTCTTTTAGGTGTTCCATACCACTCTGCACACATCTATTGTGTCCCTTAACATAATGAGGTTTTATTCTGCATACTCAGTGTCTAGCACAGTAATAATAAAGCAAGGGTTTAAGCAATATAAGAAGAAATGAGTGATAAAAACTCATATTCAATTTCAAAAGTTGGATACTTATTAACATATCACTCTGCACAGGGTCACAAATATAATGATGCATGTAGTTATGCTCTACTATTTGTAAAGAACCATGTACATTTAAGACAGCATCAATATTTAGTAATATCACTTTTGGTTCAAAATAATGTACAAAATGGAAACTTTCCTCTGGGTGCATGTTTTCACAACTTTGAGCTGAACTGCTCATAAATTTACATAAATTTACTCTAGGTGTTTTTTCTTCAGTGTTACTTGCTTTGAATTTAAACTTAGATCTCTGGGGTGGGAGGACAGGATTGTTACAGACAGAGAAACCCCTTCAATCTAGAAAATACAGTACTGTCTTCCTGTTCAGTGTCTGAGTATGAGAAGGAGATTTTTCTCTGCCAGTTCTTTTCTAGCCCAGAAGATCCAAAACATTGTGTTTACTTTTACTCGGTGGTTAAGAGAGGGTGAGGACACAAAACAGAGGAGTTTTAAATTAGAAATTAAAATCTCAACTCAAAATAGCAAGTACTATGTGGAAATGTTTGCTACCTGACACATCTATTTGTGATTCATTTGCAGTTAATAGTGAGCGTGTTTTGCTCTCAAGCTTGTAAATTTTTACTGAAACAGCTCAACAGTTGAATTTCTCCATTACATAGTAACCATAGAAAGTCAGGCTTTGATATTTCAAATGCATTAAAAGTGGACCTGACTTTCTTTGGTCTTATTCCCTCCCCAATAGGGCAAGGAAAATTGCCTTAAAAGACTCACCCAGCCTATTCCTACTTTTTCCTCATCTCACCTATTAAGATGCCCAGTGCAATATCTTAATATCCTCTGTAATTCCTTTTCTGATTCGAACGAGAATGGAAGAGGGCTGGTGGGGTTGGCGTGGGGGGAGGGCTGCTTCTCAGTGTTCATGGTTTATGTGTGCAATTTAACTCTTAAGCAGCCACTAACCTATACTTTTCATTATGAATGTTCCAGTGGGCAAAAATCTTTAGAAAATAATATGGCAAACAACCACTTACCCACCATACTGCTTTATTAAGTCATACAATTTTGCCATAATTATTTCATATTTTTGAAAGAAATAGTAGCTATAAATCAGGTAAAACCTCTTGCAGTTACCTCTTCACTCACAAACCTCTGTTACTACCCCAGAATAAAATACCAGACTTAATTTGGGGTTACACTTTTGCTTGTATTTCTTTACAATGTTATATATGTATCCAGAACTATGTAAGATTCATTTTGCTTGTCTGCAAAATTTTATACAAATAATATCTTACTATATATGTCTTTGTGCCACTATTTTAAAAATTCACATGAAGTTTTTGAGATTTATCCAAAGGTACATGAAGCTCTATTTCATTTATTTTAACCACCAGATATAATTCTATTATTGTATGTCTCTACTACAGGTTAAACTATTACTGGCTATTTAGGACATTTATCGTTTTGTATTGTTTTATTTTTACTATTTCTAATAGTGCTATAATTCATTTTTTGATGCAGCCTTTTTGTGCACATGTACAGGAGTTTCTTCTTCAATACAAGTTAAATTTCTGGGTTATATTGATTATTAATCTTGTTAAATAATGTGGGAGAATGTCTTGTTTCTTCTTCAACTAGCTAATTGTTCCAAATTGCTGTCCAAAGTGTTATACTCTTTTTATATTCATCAGGGGCAAATTAGTGTTCTTGTTTCCGTGCATACTTGATCCTCATTCTCTATATTTCCTTTTTCTAATCTAATGTGGAATTACTTACCATTGTTGTTTTATTTTACTTCCCCTTCAATAGCATTGAGTATGATCATATTTTATTAATCTTATTCGCTCTTGAGTTATTTTCATCTGTGTTTTGCCTGCTCTGTTTGGCCTATTCTTTAATTGGGTTGTTTGTGCATTTTTAATGATATTTTAAGGGAATCTTTATATATTCTACATATAATCCTTTGTCAAGTATGTGGGCTATAAATACCTTCTCCCAGTATGTGATTTGTACTTTTAGTTTCTGTCTCTCTCTCTCTGTCTCTGTCTCTCTCTCTCTCTCTCTCTCTCTCTTTTTTAACAAAAGTTGAAGTTTTAATATAGTCAAATTTGTTATTTTGTTTCTATTAAGTTTTGTAAACATTTTATCATGTTTAGGAAATTCCCAGGCCCTGAAGTCTTAAATATATTATTCTTTATTTTTTTCTAAAAACTATAAAATCTTACATTTCAGAAATGTCCTTATAGTCAAAGAATTAAGTTTTTTTAAATATATCTGTGATCTGAAGTAAAAATCTTTCATTTTAGTTTTGTTTTCTTACTCAATATGGATAATCAATTTCCTGTGCTCCATTTTTTTAAGCTTTATACTCAGGAGCTTTAATGGAACTTTTGTTCTGTTTTTTCAACAAGAGGCCCTGACTCATCTCTAGTGTGACTCAGCTCCTAAGTGGCTATATGCTTTTGAGTCATTCCTTTTTTTAATGAATGTAGCATAAGTGTACATAGTTGTGGAGTAGGTGCTATATACTGATAGATCTAGACAATGTATATTGATTAATTTAGGGTAATTGAAATACCCATCACCTCAAACATTTATCATTTCTTTGTATGAGGAATATTCCAAATCTTCTCTTCTAGCTATTTTGAGATATACAATAAATTATTGTTAACCATAATCACCCTACTATGCTATCAAACACTAGAACTGATTCCCTCTATCTAACTGTATTTTTGTTGCTATTAACCAATCGCTCTTCATTTCCTCTCCATCCTATACTTCCAAGCCTCTGGTAACCACCATTCTATTCACTACCTCCATAAGATCAATTATTTTATTATAGTTCCCATATATGAGTGACAGCATATGATACTTACCTTTCTGTGCCTGGCTTATTTTACTTAACATAACCACCTTCAGTTCTATCTATGTGGCTGCAAATGACAGGATTTCATTCTTTTTTGTGGGTGAATAATATTTTATTATATATATAATATCTTTAATCCATTCATCTGTTGATAGACACATAGCTTGATTCCATATCTTGGTTATTGTGAGAGTGCAGATATCTCTGATATACTTATTTCCTTTTTTAGGTTTTTTGTTGTTGTTTTCTTTTGTTTTGTCTTTTATTATATACCAAGCAGTGGGATTTTTGCATCAGATGATAGTTCTATTTTTAGTTTTTTGAGGAATCTCCATAGTGTTTTTCATAGAGGCTGAATTCATTTATATTCCCACCAACAGTGTATGGCGTATTCCCTGTTTTCACATTCTTGCCAGCATCTATAATTTTCTTTTTGATAAAAACTATTCTAACAGGTATGAAGTGATATCTCATTGTGGTTGTAATTTCCCTGGTAATTAATAATGTAGAGAATTATTTAATAAACCTGTTGGCCATTTTTATGTCTTCTTTTGAGAAATGTCTATTCAGATCTTCTGTTTATTTTTTAAATCAAATTATTTGGTTATTTGCTATTGAGTTGAGTTCCTTATATATTCTGGTTATTAATCCTTTGTCAGATGGATAATTTGTAAATATTTTCTCCCATTCTATAGGCTATTGCTTCATTTCGTTGATGTTTGCTCTGCAGAAGATTTTTAATTTGATATAATCACCCCTTTGTCAGTTTTTGCTTTAGTTGCACGTACATTTGAGTTCTTACTCAAAAATATTTTGCCCATACCAATATCCTGAAGCATTTCCCCAGTGTTCTAGTAGTTTCATTGTTTCTGGTCTTACATTTATCTCTTTAATCCATTTTTAGTTGATTTTTATATACACTAAGAGAAAAGTGTCTAATTTTATTCTTCCACATATGGATATCCAGTTTTTCCAGCATCACTTATTGAAGACCAATTCTTGGTGCTTTTGTCAAAAATGCATTGGCTATAAATAAATATATTTATTTCTGGGTTCTCTATTTTTTTCCATGATCTATCTGTCTATTTTTATGCCAGTACCATGCTATTTTGGTTGCTATAGCTTTATAATATATTTTGAAGCCAGTTAGTTTGATACCTCCTGCTTGGTTCTTTTTGCTAAGGATTGCTTTGTCTGTTTGGGCTCTTTTGTAGTTCCACACAAATTTTAGGATTATTTTTTCTATTTCTGTGAAGAATGTCATTGGTATTTTGATAGGAATTGTATTGAATTTGTAGATCACTTTGGATAATGTGGACATTTTAGTGATATTAATTAGTTTGATTCATAAACATAAAATATCTTTCAATTTTTTGTATTTTTAATTTTTTCAGCAGTGTTTTATAGTTTTCATTATAGAGATATTTCCTTTCCTTAATTAAATTTATTCCTAGGTATTTTATTTTTTGTAGCTATTATAATTGGGATTGCTTTCTTGATTTTCAGATTCTTCACTATTGCTATGTATCATTTTTTGCATAGTATATTACTCCATTGATCTCTCATGTCCGATCTGTCATATTTTTAAGAATACATGTCTGGATCTTTTCCGAATTCTGTGTTCTGGTCTATTTGTTTATTTCTACTGGACTATTTGTCTATCCCTACAACACTATCACATGGTTTTGATTATGATATCTTTATATTGATTCCTGACATATAGTGGGTGAATCTATCATTTTGCTGTTCTTCAAAGTTCTCTTGGAATAACTCTTGACCCTTTGATCTTGCATATAAAATCTAGAATCAATTTGTCAATTTTTATGACATGCTGTTGAAATTAGATAGTGATTACATTAAAAGGACAGATTAATTTGGGAAAAACAATAATTTTTTTTTATATAATCATATCCAGTTGAGTCTTAAATAAGTTCACAGTGGAGAGCTTTTGTTCTACTCAAAGATTTAGTCATTGTATTCTGAATCAATACAATGAACTAAGTTAAGACATTTAAAAAATTTACATGTAGCAATTGTTAAACCTATTAACAATTTATTTATATTTCATATTACTTATAATGATGTTATATGTCCAGAAAAGCAGAATAGAAGATATAAATCAAATAAAATTCTGTGAGGGAAATATTGTGGACTAAATCTAATCCTTTATGTGAATATCATTGGTTTTAAGCTTTATTTAATCACTGGATTTCTTGAGCTAGTTCTCCAAATTAATTTTTTCCCAAATTTTGTGTGTTATTATAGTATAATTGTGAAACATATTACTATCATGATACTTTTGAAACTTCAACAATCTTCATAAGAGAATAATGAATTTATAAAAAACTATCTTTTATGCAATGAACCCACAATTGTTTGTTTATATTGATAAGTTGACCAACTCTAAGTTAATTTAATAAAAATCTTTTGAAGACAATTATATCTATATTATTGTAATTGCTAATTAAATCAAATTTGTTTGGAAAATATTTGGAGCTAAAAATAGGAATGTAGCATTAAAATCTTAATGTAGATTCAGGAATCTTCGAAATGAATCAGTGGGCACACAGCATGGTAGAGTACAAAGTTGAAACCAATGATATCCCTGTTTGCTTGTGGATTTAGCCAGAGCTATATGACGAGTTAACATCTCCCAGGCCATTAGACCTGTAAAGAAATGAGAGAAACATCATTGTTTGTCCATAGGCTATTCTGTGAAGAAATGTGCCTGTGGCATGAACTCTAACTGACAGATATTCTTAAATTCTTAGTTTTTAGTTGTTTTGGAGTAGGTGATTGACATTGGTCCAGCTAGCTAGTTCCTCTTCTTAAAGATGAACTGAAAGGATTTCTGTCAAGAAAATGCTGTTGGATTTATTGTTGAGAATCTGTGATTGAAGTGAGGGTCAAGTTTGCTGTTTTTGGAATCGTGGTTTTGATTTTAGAAATTGGCCTCTGGAATTCCCTGTCATGAAGAAGTTTATGGTAGAAGAGCTAATTTCAGTAGCACTATTAGAGGACACACTCCAGTGTAACATAAGGGAGAATGTTCCTAGGCAAGAAAGTCTCTATTTCTGCTTATGCTTTTTTGGCATATGTTACAGATGGCATGGCAGTGATCAAGGTTGGAGATCAAGAAACACAGCACACAGATGAGTGAGCTTCCTTGTTCTTGTTCCAGGGGGATTATCAGGTACGGATTGGTCATTAGCATGAGATTTCTCAAAATTCCCTAAAGCTGGTGTGTTAGGTACACATGACACAAGATCATATTTCATGTCGATACAAATATTTTCTAAAAAATATTTAGAAAACTATCTTCTGGGAAGAAAAATACCAAATTGTTGGCATCTGGATTGGTAGGTTATAATATGTTATTTTTAGGATGCAGTGATATCACAATTACAACATCAGGATAATAGTGATTAGCTATATTGCCAGGACAAAGGAATATGTTTTTTTCCTTTATCCATTTATTTTGAAATTTATCAGAGGTGAGTGATGTTTGATTCATAATATGCCTGATAGGAACATCAAGAAAACTAAATTTTACACAGTATAGTTAGCAGAATCCTAACTCGATTGCATTTATCAAAAAGGGTGACATAGCTCAAAATATTTGTGTGTTCAGTGATCTTCTAGATGAACAATTGTCTTTATAATTATATACCATAGAATTGGTTTCACTTTTTGTGAACTTGGAGTGGATATTTTGGAATCAATAATGCTTTTTAATATCCATAACATTCTTCAACCAGACAATGCTTTATTATCTCTAATTATTAATAAAGAAGAACTTGTTTTTAGGGTTAGATTAGGATTTAAATCCAGCTCTGGTATTTAGCTGCTTGGCTACATTTTTTTTTAACTTTTAGCACCAGGATATTATTAGATGAAAACCTGGGCTAATAGTTGGGCAAAATTGTGTTTCAGATTTAGAAATAATATATCAGAAACATATAATGCTGTGCTTGGAGCATTGTAAGTAGTGAAAATAACTGTGCTTACTTTCAACTTTAGAGATCTTGGATGGTAAGAAGAATATTTGCAATGCTAAATTTGAATTCTATGTCCCCCATATCTGTACATGCTTAGAACATTGACCATGATCAGATCTGAGCTCTGAATTACAAGAACACATAATATTCCTAATGGATAAATCATCAAATTTGGAATTAGAAGATTGAATTAATGCTGTCTTCAAGACTTTAGGCAATTTACTTGTGTATTCTTTGTCTCCTTTTTATCTCATCTGTACTATTAAGAGGTTTTGAGGTCTAACTCACAGAATTACAATGATGATGAAAGGAACCAATGTCTTTTATAACCCTAAGGCAATAGACTAGCTGTGGGAGCTATTTTGTTAAGGATAGATAAAATTATTTTGCTGAATGACAATTAATTTTATAAAATTAAAACTATAAGAGAACATTTAACTCCTAGAGGTATCTGATATAATAATATATATCATTTTAAATACCAAACCTGCACAAATAAAAGAAATTATAATACCTGAAGTGATTAAGCCAATTTCCATGTGAATGTATCACCTCCAAACTGTAAAATCATAGTTTTTGCTGATATTTTAAAAGGCTTCTAAATATTTCTTCTTATCAACAATATGTTAATAAGTAAACCTTGTGTTCTGATTAAAATTTATAGAAATACATATTCATATAATTTTCTTGGTCACTGAAAACACATCTCAGTGAAGAGAATCACTGAGTCAGATGACTCAGTGTCTAGGCCAATCTTTCTCGTCAACTACTAGAGTGAACTTCATCAAATCATAGAAACTCAATGATTCATTAGCATTGAACATAAGGGACTCAAAAAATAATTTACCTTCTGAAGAAATGTGAAGGAAGATCAAACCTAAAGAAACATGTAGTCAAAGGTTCAGAACTGGGAGATGAGACATTAGTATATGAGCAATTATAAGCTGAATGTTTTATTTAAGATGGAAATCCAAATACTACAATTAAGAATGTGAAATTAATTACAGGAGATGAAAGGATAAGTGATTACAGAAGTGAATCAATCATAACTAAAGAAACTTAAGTCTCAGGGCTTCTCCCTCCCTTACAGACCCTTACAAGGCTCCAAAAAGGGCTTAAAATTATGTGATGTTTGTGACATTTGTCAGCTTTTTAACAATTGTAATTGTTATGGTTTCTTTTCCCTTTTTAACAAATATTCATTCATATCCAATTTTTTGTTCATAATTTTATATTTTTTCTTCAAATTTTATAAGCTTCAGGCCTTACAAAACTTGTATTCATTCCTACATGAATTGTTTTTTTAAATATATTTATTTATCACATTCTTCACATATGCAGTAATTTGCCACTTTGTGTGTATACAAATTTAAAAATGTTTAAGTTAATGCTAATATAATACATACTAATCAAAGTATTGGGACTAGTGATTAGACAAACAGGGATTTGCAGGACAGAATAGGAATTCAGGAAAACAGCAAACAAGAATGAATTAGAAAAGATATCTTTAATTAAAATGAAAACTTTTAAAAACAACTTCAGATTTATGTGACCTTTCTGTTGCTTTCAGAACACTATGGATTAACATATAGACTGGAAAGACACAAGGACAGGAAGGTGCTGCTCTATCCCAAATAGCAGAGCCTTGAGTGGGGCTTCAGCTCTCTTCCCACCTAAGAATTGACACATTTATACATGGGAAATTAATTGTTTTTTATTCATGGAGGATTTTGAGATATTTACTGAAGAATTATAAAAACCTTCTGTGAAGTAGTAATATACTGAAAAGGTGGACGTAGGCAACAAAGAGTAAATTCAGGGAGATGGTTGTCGTGAGGAGTAGAGTAGAAGTGAGGATATTAGGAATGCTGGAAATAATGAAGACTACAAATGGAGCAAAACATTTATTCAGTAACTGCTCTGTAGGTATATTTAAAATGACATAGAATGATATGGTTCTTTCTTGCTTTCAAGATGCCTACTACCTAGAAAGATGGCAGTAGGTACAAGATATTCATTGTGGAGGAAAAGTTTGATCAGGGTCTCAAACATTTTATAAAAATGTAAATAAATCTGAAAAAACTAGGTGAAGTATATTTTTAAAGGAAAAAAACTCTTTTCTTTAATGATGTTTAGTTTTGTTAATTGTGATATGTTTTAGTTTTATTAAAAGAAATACAGAAATAGAGCAATGCAGAATACATTCGTCAATTTTGCATGTATTAAATGGCTAAGTAGAGCTTATAGATTGGCCTCCCCACCACCCCAAAGAATTCCAGGTAACTTCAGGTAGTTTCTAAGAGCAGTCTATAAGCTTTTAAGGGAAAGATATTGTCCAGAAACTATACAGATATTCCAAGGCTTTCATATGTCACATTTATTACTTTTTTAATAGTTCAACATCGTTGTGGAGTACTAATAAATTCCAGATACAGTGATCAGTGCTGAAGCAGAAAAATTATTCTACAGGAATGCAGGTTTTCTTCACTTTAGTACTTGAGAAACTTAGATTAAAGATGTTAAAATATACATATTAAGTTCCACTGAGACTGTGGAAGAAAGTAAGATTACCTTTGTTTTCTCGTAGGGTACTTCTGTTTTCTTTTACTCTCCATTCATTCTCTCTTCACTATGGGCCACAGTCTCAAGATCACTAGTCACCATAGGCCTCAGCACTTGAGTTTGCTGAGTGCTATCATTGATCCAGTCATCTTTTTCACAATTTTCTTTGGTACATAAGTATGTGAAGCAATCTCTCTTTTTGGCCCAATAGGAACTTTAATGAAGAAAGGATTGGCCTTATATTCTAATAACTAAGACTGAAAATAACAAAGCTTTTTATACATAATACATAGTAAATGGCAAAAAATGCAGGAAAGTATGTAGCATGTAGGAGAGTGGGGTTGCAATTTGAGATGGGGTTATCCAAGAAGGCCTCAACAAGAGGGCGAAACCCAATAATGCCATCAAGGAGAGGAAGGAATGATCTAGATGTTGTCTGTGGTATAGGCAAAGGAATGACAAAGGCAAAAGCCCTGAGCAAGAGCAGCAAGACAAAGAGACAGAAAGGAGGCCCGTGTGGTTGGAACCGATTGTGCACATGGGACAGAGAATAGCAAAACTTTCAGTCAGGAATAATGGGGGTTGAATCAAATAGGCCATTGTAAGGACTTTTAGTTCTACTAATTTGAGATGAGAAGGCATTGACCTGACACATGCCGAATAACGGTGAAAGAGGATTACTTTTATGCTGTATTAAGAATAATTTAAAAGGGATAAAAATAATAGAAACAAAATTAGTTAGGAAGCTGTAGAAATACCCAAGCATGAGATATGGCTATTAAGACTGAGGTGAGAACAGGAGGGGTGTTGAGAAATAGTTATATTTTAGATAGATGATAGATAGATAGAGATGTAGATATAAATAGATAGATATATATCAATGCAATAGATGTATGTTAAATTTTAGCTCAGTGAAAATGATCTCAATATGTTCATTCATTTGTTCCTACATATACTATTGACATTTAGTAAGCCAAAATCACTACTTTTTAAAAATTAAATTCCCTACATAATGTAGCAAACCTACAGAATATTTGGCATGTAAGTCTTAAATCTTATTTTCTGTTGATACAATAAATACATATCATTTAATAGGAAATATGCCATTTAAATGTAAATTTGTGGGGTTCTACAGGTGGCAGTTCAATATTTTTTATTCCTATAATTTGCAATTTGCATCTCAGTAGGACAAAAGATGGCCAAGAGCCACATGTTTTTGTGTCAGGACATGAAAAAGTTTCTTTCAGTGAAACTGAAAGAATGAAACTTTATGTGTTTATTGACAAGAGCCAATGTTTATGAAAGAAAATCACTTTGTAGTACTTTCCTATTTATCAAAAGTATACCTGTATCAGTATCATCTTAAGTATTTTGAGAGAACAAAAGTGAATAAAATCTCTCCTTATTTTATAGTGCTTAGTTTGCATTAATGATCTGTGAAAAAAATGAATACAAGTACTCCATTGATAGGAGGAACTGATTCTCAGCAATCACATTTTTTCATCATGACAGCTCTGAAAATTAAATTTAACATAAAAATGTAAAATAAATTGCTGTTTTGAATTCCTGTTTTCTTAACCAGTCTCACAACTTCTAGTCTGTCTCTGATTGCATTCGTATATTCAGCAAACATATGTCCTATGAATGTAAAATGTCTTTCAGTCTGTCTCTGATTTCATTTTTTCATTCAGAAAGCATGCATAGTATGTACATGAGATGTCACAGAACAGCAATGGAGACAATGACATAAATGAATAAATTAAAATAAAGCGTATTGAGGGTAACAATAGAAGTAGGTACAAGATATGGAAAAAACTGACACTAACCTGCTGAAGTTGGGGAAGAAATACATACGTCCTCTCCAAATGGCAGAATATTGTTAAAATAATGATCTGATTATTGTAAACTTTTCCCCTTATATCTTAGTATCATCAAATGAATTAAGTCTGAGTACAACGTTAGCTACGGGATCTTTCACAACAACCCACTGAAACTCATCTACATCCAACCCCACCCACACCTCGCAGCTCCACACCCACCAGCCCTACTCTGACCCCAGAGCTACAATCTCATTTACCCTCCGTGAGCATTTGTTCTTGATGTTTCTACTCCTTAGTAGAACTCATGTCAGAAATCATAACCGATTGCTATTAGTAATTAGAAATCTAGTGCCCTCTTTGGCACACACTTACTAAATATTTGTGGACTTGAAGTGATTAGGTGTATCCTAATTAAATACATTTAGCTATATTGATTATGCACTTAAATCTAAGATATTAGCTACATAAAAGCCAAAATTTTATAATTAGATATTTTGCATAGCTTAAACATAAAAGAAGCCTTTAAAATGCCACTATTCCTGAATTTAGATGAGAAATAAGTGACCTAGCTTTTCAAACTGCCACTAAATGTGGTTTCTAACACTTAGGTTTTCCCTCTTCAAAATAGGTATATACCTACCCTACCTACTTTACTGGATTGCTGTGAAGGTAAAATGAGAAAAAGCGGGCAAAATAACTTTGCTTTCTTTTTTTTAGAGTCTTGTGTTGGTACTCTTTATTAATACCTCAGGTATTAACACAAGTGAGATGGGTCTGATTTTATTCCTTTTAACTGAAAGGACTCCTTATAATCTCATGGTGTGTATGTGAAAGTCCTCAATAATTCACACAGAATTACATTGCCATTATTTTTATAGCATGACTATGTTTGCTTATCAATTAGGAAAATAATTTCTGCACATGAATTTTAGAGAGCTGGAGGGAAAATAGTTAAGTTTTGTTCTATATCAGTTGGCAGATATTGCTGTTAAACTGTTTTCTTCTTAGACAATTCCTGTTTTTTAATGGAAAAATCAATGAGTGGAATTCAACCATCAAATGGCATTTGTTATTTATTGAACATATATCAAGCCAAAGTGAATTATTTTCTAATTCTTCTTTCTGATGTAAAGAACAGAATATTGGCACTTTTATGATGTATCATGATATATTATTTGCTTTATTTCTGTATAGATTCTCTCAGGATGATAAAATGGTTACTGATTTTTTTATTGTTTGAAATGGCTTCTCTATGGTATTTATATCTTCTGACACTTCTAATGATGAAAGACATTACACATCAAAAGTTTACTCTTTTAATTTTGATTGCACCATTCATAATAAGCATGAAGTATCATTGGCTCAAACATAAGCAAATTATAATTTTTTAGTTTTCCTCAAAGACTGCTACCATTTTCTTACTTTCTTTTTAAATTTTTATTTGATAAAGATATGTATTGTAAAATGATTACTGCAATCAAGCTAATTAACACATCCATCACCTCACATAGTTATCTTTTTATTTTATTGGTAAAAACATAAGATCTACTCTCTTAGCAAATTTAAAACATGCAATACAGTTTTGCTAACTATAGTGACCACGTACATTACATCCCCAGCACTTACTCATCTTATAACTGAAATTTTGTATCTTTTGACCAACATCTCCAATTCCCTCCATCCCACAGCCCTTGGCAACCACCATTCTACCCTCTGCTTCTATAAGTTTCACATTTTTAGATTCCACATATAAGTGAGATTATACAATATTTATCTTTGTCTTATTTCACTTATCATAATGCCCTACATTTCATCCATTTTGTCACAAAATATCAGAATTTCTTTCTTTTTTATTGCTCAATATATTCCATTATGTATACACATACATATATATACACACATACACATGTGTGTATCTATAGATATATATCATGTTTTCTTTACCTATTCATACATTAACACACACTTAGGTTGTTTCCATGTCTGGCCTGTTGTAAATGCTGTAATGAACAGGGGAATGCAGATATCTTTTTGAGAGATACTGATTTCATTTACTTCAGATATATACCTAGAGGTGGGATTGCTAGATGATATGGTAGTTCTATTTCTAATTTTTTGAGGAACCTGCATACTGTGTTCCATAATGGATGTATGAATTTACATTTCTACCAACAGTACAAAGTTTCCCTTTTCTTCACATCCTTACCAACCCTTATTATTTGACTTTCTGATAATAGCCATCCTAACAGATGTAAGTTGATATCTCATTATGGAATTGACTTGCATTTTCCTGATCATTAGTGATTTTTGAGCAACTTTTTTCTTTGAAAAATATCTATTTAGGTCTTTTAATCTTTTAAAAATTTATTTATTAGCTTTGTTTTGTTTTTGCTTATGAGTTATATGAATTCCTTACATAGTTTGGATATTAATCCCTTATTAGATATATGGCTTACAAAAATTTTTACCCATTCCATAAGCTGCCTTTTTGGGGTTTTTTTACTGTTAACTTTACTCTGCAGAAGCTTTTTAGTTTGATGTAGTCCCACTTGTTTATTTTTGCTTTTGTTGCTTACACTTTTGATGTCATATTCAGAAAACCATAGCCATGATAAATGTCATGGAGGTTTTTTCTCTATGTTTTCTTCTAAGACTTTTATGATTTAAGGTCTTATATTTAAGTCTTCAATCCATTTCAAGTTAATTTTTCCAAGTGGTGTTAAGATAGAGATACAATGTCATTCTTTTGTATGTGGACATCCAAGTTTTCCAATACCATTTATTAAAGAAACTTTCCTTTCTCTATTGTGTATTTTTGGTGTCCCTGACCAAGATTAGTTGTCCATATATGTGTGCATTTACTCATGGGCTCTCCATTCTGTTTCATTGGTATATGAGTCTGTTTTTATGCCAGTACCATACTGTTTTGATTATTATAGCTCTGTAATACCATTTGAAATTAGAAAGTATCATGCCTCTAACTTTGTTCTTTCTCAAGACTGATCTGGCTATTTAGAAACTTTGTGGTTCTACATGAATTTTAGGATTTTTTTTCTATTTCTGTGAAAAAATGTAATTGAAATTTTGATAGGCATTACATTCAATCTATAGGTCTCTTTGGTTAGTATGAACATTTTAAGAACATTAATTCTTCCAGTCCGTAGACATTGGATATTTTTCTCTTTGTGTCTTTTCAATTTCTTTCATCAATGTCTTATGGTTTTTAGTGTACAGGTCTTTCACCTCCTTGGTTAAATTTATTCCTAACTATTTTAATTTTTATAGCTACTGTAAATGGAATTGTTTTCTTGATTTCTTTTTCAAATAGTTTGTTGTTAGTGTACAGAAATGCAACTCATTTCTGTATGTTGATTTTTGTATCCTGTAACTTCTCTGAATTTTTTATTAGTTATAACAGTATTTTGGTGGAGTCTTTAGCGTTTTCTATGTATAAAATCATGTCATCTGTGAACAGAGATGGTTTTACTTTTTCCTTTTAATATGGATGTCTTTTATTTCTTTTTCTTGCCTAATTGCTCTGACTAGGACTTCCAGTACTATGTTGGATAGAGGTGGTGAAATTGCATACCCATGTCTTAGAGGAAAAGCTTTCAACTTTTCACCATTTTATACGATGTTAGTTGTGGGCATTTTATATATGACCTTTATTATTTTGAGGTATATTCCTTCTACATGTAATTTGGTAAGAGTTTCTGTCATGAAATGATGTGTAATTTTTTCAAATACTTTTCTACATTTATTGGGATGATTTATGGTTTTTGTTCATTCTGTTAATGTGGAGTATCATATTCACTGATTTGTGTATGTTGAAACAGTATTTCATCCCAGTGATTGTACCCAGGCTGAACTCATCCTTTTTATCAGGAACCTATTCTTGTGATAACTAACCAACTCCTGTGATACTGGTATTAATTCATTTATGAGGACAGAATCCTTAAAATCTACTCAGCTCTTAAAGGCTCCTGGCCTCAATACTGTTACATTTGCAATTAAAATTCAATGTGAGTTTTAGAAGGGACATTCAAACCATAGCAAATAGTATTAATCTGTTAATATAAGTTTAGTAGAAAGTTAGTAAAAAGCATCCACTCTGGCATTTTCACAAAATAAATTGGGAAATTAAACTAAGAAAAGGTTTTAGACTTATAAACTGCAATCTATTTCAAAAGAGATGACATTTCATGATTATTATTGGATAACTCCACATTATCTTATTTTCTAGGGATCAGTAAAATGACAGTAACATACTCATATCCCTTCTTCTGCCTCATTCAGACACTTTCTGATTATTCTGTTTCAAATAACATGTAAAATTCTAAATACAATAAATGGTGATGCTACAGTGTCTTTTGGCAACTATATCAATCCTTATAGGAAATACTGGACTGGAATACTAGATTATTTTAGTGGCTATAGTGATTAGAAACAGAATCCTATCATGGTAATCTTCTTCAAGTTTGTCCACAAATCATAGCTAATTATATTCCCTTATTCACCTTAACTATGTTTAAATAGCTTGAATTTCCAAAAGTCGTATTGGAGTACAAGAACACATTATTTTTTCTGTAAATCAAATGTAATCAGTTCCAATCTTCCCTACATCTGTGGTAAGAAATTAAATCATATGCATCATTTAGCATTTCCTTCTCCACGTGCACTGAAGAAATTCCCAACTAAGGTATTACTCATTCTACAACAATGGAGTTTGGACCTCTCTACGTTGATCCATACCACTGAGAGTGCAATGTCAAAGCCAGCATACTTCCTTGAGAATGGGTGGCTCCCTTACTTATGCACAAGTTTTCATAAGAGTAGTTTTGCCTACATTGAGAGTCACAGAATCTAGAGTCCAACTTTCTGAAGGCAACTTGTAGCACTTTTTCTTTAAGGAAATGCCATTTTCCCTGGACTATGTGAGCAAGCAGAAGGCTGATCTTTACTTCCTTTGGAGCCCAAACCACCATCTCCTCCGTAGAACTGACTGTCTTCACCTCCCATTCCTTTCATTCTTCTTATATTATTTCCCTTCCTAACAGAGATCAGTATAATTTCTCATCAGTGTGCCTGGAAAAATGTGATATTGTCTTCTTTTCTGGGAGTAGGAAGGAGAATAAAGATGAAGCACTCAATCAGATTTGATTCATTCTGAACTATCATTGTTTACCCACCATAAAATTATATATCCCATGATAACTTTCTGTGTGTTTAATGATGTCTTCAGCTTTAGCATATCCAAGTCTTCAAATAATATTGGCCTATAGATAATTAATGCAATTTCTAAATTACCATGCTTTGTTGTCACTAAAATGGTATTATAAATAATGTGTCCTTTGCACTAAGGTTTTACATATGTGAACATCATGTTCAGGTAGACTAGCATGTAGGTTTCATTGGCATAGATTGAATGAGTTTTCCTAATTACTGATACAAGCATTGGCCTGGGGGGTGGTTGAGGTTCATGTATCTACACTACTGTTAACTGTGATATTAGACAAGTTATGTCACCTCTTAGGTGCCACTTTTAAAATACATAATATAAGAGATTAAAACTAGAACATCTACAAGGATCTTGCTTTGTAACATTAGTCTATAGAATGGCGGTAACTTGTGCTTTTATAACACATTTGATTCATGAAATCCTCCATGAAGGATATTTTTACTTTTAACCATTAATGCTGCACAATATGTGAAAATCTGTTTATTTTACAATTGTAGTTTTTTTGATGATTGGAGCTAAATGTACTTTATATATGTGAGTGAAGAAGCCATTGATTTTAAATGCTCTCAATGTACTCAGACCTAGAAAAGAAGTTTGGTTTAGCTCAGACAGTTGCAACTGTAGTCTTTGATATTTCTTAGATATTTTTTCTGTTCAAAACGTGGTGAAAAGTTTTAAAAATACAAAACTCAATTTCATTTGGGAGTTTATATATTTAAGCCATACTTTAGTGATTTTAATTGCTTGTTCTTCACAAAAAGTGTGAGTGAAAGAAGTGATATGTAAATTGTTTAAGATCACATGCAAAATCAATAACAGTTTCAAATATAGAGTTTAACTTCTCTGATTCTGAGATATTTTAAAATATGTCCAAGCTGTATAACATTTTTCTCAAGAATTCTTGTCAACAGTCCCACCCAAGGATGGAAATGGAATATATTATCATAAAATATAACTTTGTGTAACAATCTGTTTCATTCATTTTATATTTGACATAAAATATATAGTGGCTTAAAGCAAAAGAGTAGAACATTACCCCCAAATCTCCTATATATGTATATTTAATGCTACTAAGACTTGGAAGAATATGTATTTATAGAATTTGCATTAAAATTTCTAATGAGTTTAAAATTCTATTATCCTCATATTATAGAGAAAGAAAATTGTGACATATATTCTGAAAATGTATACTTTAATAGAGTATAATCTTGTCATGTTGGATTTAAATCAACTTTGGGCTTAGACGGCATTAGCATTAGGTACTTTGTCTGCTTGGCATGCATGTTTAAACCAAAGTTATATTCAAACTGCAGATTGGATGTCCCAAACCCTGAGTTAGCCAATTCAGGAACAAATGCAGCAATGCCCAGGGAAAAGAAACTAGAGATGGGTAACACCAAAGGAGCCCTGGGGAGCCAAGACCAATCAGAAGATCCTGAACTACTGACACTGAGAGGGCCATGGGAGGAAATGTGGGAGATGCAGAAAAGAAAAATTAGATGACATGATTTCTATGCTTGAGCATTTACTATAATATGAAAAGAAAAGTGGTAGATAAGGAAAATAATTTAAAGCCATATGGAAAATTTAGGATTCTAAAGTATTTTTCAAATTTCTCATATAAGCTGGCAGCCCCAAAATTGCATTTTCGTAAGTTGTAAACAAGCAGTTGTTTTGTTTCTCATTCTGTCACAGTCACCATATTCTTCCTGTCATAGAGTGAAGTAAACTAGAGCAGCCATTTAGCAAGTACAGTCCAGTTGAGGGAGTCAGGATGGTGGATTAACCAACTTGCTCAAGGGGACAACAGCTAGTAAATAACCAAGCTACATGTGAACACAATTTGATTAGGATAAAGAGAAAGTGTCAACAGTTACTACTAGCAGCAAGGTGGTTCATAAAACACATTTCTGATAGATAAAATATTTATCTCTATGAAAAGAGTGTGTATGCTACTTATTGAGAGATAGGCAGATTTTTAATACTAAATATCATAGAGTTATATTTGAAAGCATTATTATTAGAGTTATTAAAAATATTTTAATATATTTTTAAACCAATTCAGATTCCATTTTCAGCAAATTGAAATTGAGGTTATCTTCCTTGTTGTATATCTTAAGAGCCAGTGTCCAAGTTAATAGAAATTATTCTTATGTCCTTATTCAGGTTGTGAGGTAATTTTAAATTCATCATTCATTCGTGTAGATCAGGGAAACAGGGTTGCCTACAAGTGTGTCTCAGGGTAGCTATAGAGTGGGAACTGGACAATGGTGAAGCTAAAAAGAGTTGTGATTCCCAGAGGCTGGGAAGAGTTTGGGGGTGGGAATACAGAGAGGTTAGTTAATTGGTACAAAATACAGGTAGATAGAAAAAGAATAAGTTCTAGTGTTCAATAGCATAGCAGGGTGACTATAGCTAACAATAAATTTATTGTATATCTCAAAATAGCTAGAAGATTTGAGATGTTCCCAATATAAAAAAATGATAAATGGATATCCTATTAATAATTACACTGATTAAGTCATTACACATTATATTATGTATCAAAATATTTCATGTTCCCCATAAATTTACACAATTATTATATATCAATAAAAATAAAATGTTATGCTTGCAGATGAGTTCTTTCAGGAAAATATATCTGAGTTTTGAATGTCTTATCATAATCGAGTATGTCTCCTTGTCCTGTACATAAGCAAGACATTATTCAAATATTTTTCCCCTTTACCAAAGATTCCCTCCCTCCTTTCTTTGTACCCCTTCCTTTCATCCTTCATTTTTCCTCCTTCCATCCTTCTTCCTTACCTTTCTTCCTTTCATGTTAATCTATAAATAAATTAAATTTGTAAAATATATAAATCTTGCAAAGTAAAATCCACCCATCTATGTATTTCTCATACATTAACACTACCTACCTTTAAAATGAATGAGCAATTAGTATAACTGATGTGAACAATTGTTTCGAACCTTGAAGCCCACTTGCAAGATATGTTCACTATTTATTCACCCAGGGGAGGTGGTGAGTTCAGTTGATCTTTTGCTACTGCTGCTTTATATAATAGAAGACTCCTGAAAGTGTCCAAATTAAGGAAATTAATCTATATAGTCATGATTAATAATCTTAATGTGGAAAAGATGTAAAACACATTACAAATAATTTATGGTATATATATTTGTAATTAAGTTTGGGATTTTGGGGAGGGGTGTAGGGGGTTTCAAGCTGCATCATATTCTCCTTTCATAGCACAGAAGCCTCATTGTCTCATGCAAGGTCCAGTCCTATCTGTGTGTTTTTCATTTATTCATTTATTTATTAACTCATTCATTTGCTTTTATCTTATTTTCTTTTCCTATTCACCTCTCCTTTCTGGGAGCAACTATTATAACTTGTGAGATGCTCATTATTTATTCATAAAATATATGTTAGCTGTGTGAATATTATTTAAATTGGCATAAATGGCATTGCCCTATAGATCAGAACCTGTTTCTCACTTGTTTTTAACCTGCCAAAGATTTTAAGATGAATCCACTTTCTAGTCTTAATACCTACTGTGTTCTGTTACTTCCAACCTCTGCCATGTATTTCCATCATTCTCATTTACTACACTCTCAATACCTATTCCTCTTGGTACTTCCACCTCCCCACAAAGAGATACTCAAGAAGATAATTTCTAGGTGGTTGTGTGCACTTGTGCCAGACTGTCCTCCAGAATGGTTATATTCATCTGCATTCTCAATAAAGTAATGACATGTTTATAACTTATAAATAAGAAATTGTCTTATTTTTTAATCTATTCATAGTCATAGTAATTTTACATCATAGAGTGGGAATAAACTAGTACAACTATCTAGCAAGTGCAATCTCCCTTGATTAAGTCAAGGTCCCCTGATCCTACAACTCAGTCAACACATGCCATTTTCTGGGTTTCTAACTTTTCCCAATCTGATGACAATTAGGAAATATGTCATTATTTCTTCAATTTGCACTTCTTTAGCTCTTATGGATCTACGCTTTTCTTCATATACTTGCAATGCTTTGGGATTTCCTCTTCTGTGAATCACCTTTATTTTACTGATTGCCAAGATATTTCTAATTTTTTTCTAGTAGAATATGATTTTAATTAATTTTTATAACAACATAAAATATTAGGCTTAAACAAAGGTGATAAATTGCGTAACACCTGCCAGATCTGAGTTTCTAGAAAGATACTTGTGGAATGAGTAAAATGAATAAAAGTCATCAGCTTTTGTGTGATATGTGTTTGATGATACAGTGATCTATAAGATTTCACCAAGTGAATAACTGTAAGCAGTAAGATGCTTTTGATGTAATGGTAAATATTAAATATAAAGTGAGAAATCACATAATATGAAATTTTGTATTATAAGGATAATAATAGCTTTTGCCAGTTTAGGGAGTATACAAAATTAAGTGAATGCAGAAGTTATTAAACATATACTTGAGAATGTTTTATGTTAATGTTTTTAAGTTCTAGAATTAACTCATTATTATCTTTTCTTGATGTTTAGTATTAAAGTATGAGATTTTGAGCCACACATCTTCACTTTTATATGTACAGCACATCCAGATTATGTCTTAGTTATCTTATTAGAAGCCATTAGAATAGGTACTTTTGACGGATAGAACTGAAGTATTATCTGTGCACTCCCAACCTTGACTGATATATACCACACGATATAATTTTATAATTTTAATACAAAGAAAATACAAAAGTTTATTCATAATAGTAAGTAACAAATATCATTCATATGATGTACACTAGCTTCCAGAAGTCTTTCTAAAACAGAGTGTAAAAACAATCTTAAGATTGAACATACTTACATTCAAACCTATTAGATGATAAAATACCACTTCATTAACTTCCACAGAGCATAATGACTTTCAACAAATTTTTGCATGCATTTTTAAATTGTTTATAGGATTTTATAATTAACAAATATTTTTCAAATACATTATATTTGAAATCACATATTTAATGTTCACAACTACTAGAACTATCTTATGAAATAAATAAGGAGTGATTTGTTATACCCATATATCATTTGTTATTTTAATATGGTTCTTGTAGGATTTGTACAAAGGGAAGGTGTTATTAAACTACTATATTCAAGTAGTCATCCCCATAGTGCCTCACCATGGGTACCAAGCCAGGATAAAAGAATTGGCTGAATCTTTTGAACTGCACCACTAAGCCAGCTCTGGTGGGAAACTAGGGGGAGGGAAAAGAAATTCAGCTGGCCTGTGGTGAGACAGAGCAGATCAAGTGTTCATGGTGTTGGGTATATATCTAGGTAAGTCCATGGTTGTCTATATAATTTTTTCAGCATTTTTATTAACGAAACTAAACAGTTTCCCTTTTTATGACTAAAAGCATTTTTCCTTTTACTGGATAGTTTTCTTTTGCAAATTTACCCTTTATTTTGAGATGTAAAGAATAAACAGGTAAAACCAACAGAAAATATGTGACTTTCTTTTCATAGATATGCTCCTGCAGAAATGGGACAATGCAATTTTTGAATTATAACATCATTAATGCTTCAATTCAAAGTCATCTGTTCATAAATGTACTCTTTCTCCTGACAAAAAAAAAAAAGAAAAACTGTTTTGTTTTCACCTTTCAGCATGCTATATTTTTCTTTAGTAGTGTTGTCACTGTCTTTTTACACATAATTTTCTCATTTTATGTGTACAACAGCCTGGGATTGTTGAAATAACCTAAGGCCCATCTGAAGATAAAGTTTTATTGCAGTAAGTTGTAGAACAGTCATTTTTGTTTGTGTTATTGTGAGACTTTTATGGACTTCTTTTGCCATTTAACTGTTGTGTAAAAGCATTCCCCTTATACTTAATTGCAACTGACAATATGCTTTTCAATGTATATCACGATCATTAAACCTTTTATTTTTTAATTATTATGGGTACATAATAGTTGTATGTTTTTAGAGGATTTATGTGATGTTTTGATACAGGCATACAATGTGAGTTAATAAAATCAGGGCAATTGGGGTATCCATCACTTTAGTCATTTATCTTTGTGTAGGAACATTCCAATTCCACTCTTTTAGTTATTTAAAGTATACCCTTATTGTTAATTAGAGTAACTTTGTTGTACTATCAAATATTGTTCAATCTATCTAACTTTCTAACTATATTTTTGCACCAATTAACCATCCCTACTTTATCCTCCTTTCCCTCTACCCCTCCCAGCTTCTGGTAACCATCATTCTACTCTCAGTCTCTATGAGATTAGTTATTTTTAATATTTGGCTCCCACATATGAGTGAGAACATGCAAGATTTGTCTTTCTGTGCTTGGCTTATTTCATTAACATAATGTTCTCCAGTTCCATCACATTGTTACAAATGGCAGGATTTAAAGACACAATCTTGCCATGATTAGAATTTCCCATTGAAATCAATGGTGAGCAATAGGGAATTTTACAAAGGCATCTGTGAAACACATTAGAAACCTAAATGTTCAACAATTATTTATTTTGATTTCAATTATCTTGGCATACAGATATTTGTCTCAGGTAAAACTGATAGCATTCACAAATATTTGAGCACTACAATGGATGGTTTCATCTAATGTATATCCAGCTCACATAGCCATAAATTAGGACAATGTGAATCATGCCAAAAAATGTACCTCTAAATTATTTTGACAGCATATATGAAATGGACCAAAGAAATAGATGTAAAATGTTGACATATTAATATGTTACTCTTTGTTGTAAGAACTCATCATTCTAGATAGAGAGGAAATATAAAATGCCCTGCTCAGGCCAGCTATATAATTTGTGGGACCCAATGCAAAATTAAAATATGGGCTCTTTGTTCGAATGTTATTAAGAATTTCAAGATGACAACAGTAGACCATTAAACCAAGTGTGGGACCTTTCTTAGCACAGGGTCTTGTACTACTGCACAGGTCACAGGCCTATGCAGCTGCCCTTCCTGTAACACTCCTGCTACTCTTCCATTCTGGAATGTCTGACATGCCATGAAGAAAAAGACACAAGGTGGCAATCTGTTCCACCTGGGGAAAATCAAAGCTACAACAGTTTCTGAAGGGGAGCTTCACAAGGAAATCCGAATGACTTTTTTCTACCACTGCCATTCCATGTTAGAATATAGAAGTTTACATTCTTCTAGTAGCTTGCTCCCCACAGGAAAATTATATTGGTGGTTGTAATTGCTTGGGGTTTTTTTTCCTATAGAAAATTGGTCTAAGTAATATATATTCAATAATTTTATAGCAGTGTGAACAAAATGCATGCATTTCATAATATTTAATAGATTTTCAAAAGCAAAATTTTCACGTTGCAATAAGTATATTCTGTGTGCTCAGGTAAGTTGATGAGATCAAGCTACATGATGGTTTTGGTGTAAATGTTCCAGAGAACTTTGAACCGATGTTCTCTGAAATGGTGTGCTGAGTTGGTTTTTAAATGCAAAGAAATATATTCTATGCCGTATGTACCCAGACTAGAGATAGAACATGTTTGATTTTATATGCCATTTTGTCATTTTAGGAATGCAAGTATTGGAATGGAATGGAATTCCCTTAACTTCTAAAACATATGAAGAAGTCCAGAGTATACTTAGTCAGCAAAGTGGGGAAGCAGAAATATGTGTAAGACTGTGAGTTTTTCCCCATCTTTCTGTTTCCATTTTTTGGCTATTCATGGCTCTTTTAATTTAAAGTTGTTAAGGTGGAACCTTTGCCAGCCAGCAAGATTTTCTGTAATTAGAAAATAAAATGAATACAAGTTTTATAGATTTGTGTTCGTAATCAAAGTTGAAATCATAGAAAGAATTCAGCTAATTTAGTTTCTGATTGTATCAATAGCTCTCCTTTTTCATGCTTTTATTGAAACATCAAAGCCTGAACCCACTTAGATTTCATGGATGTGTATAGTATTTAAAGATGAAATTACATTTATTTCATAAAGATTTCACCTTAAATAATCATTTTTATCAGCTCTGACTTTTAACAGCATTGCAAATATATACTGGGTTAGAAGGGTAAGCATGCTTTGGAGTTGCTTTATATCATTAACCACTTCTCATTTACCTACTGAAAAAGAAATTCAAGGTAGTTGGAAAAAAATTGCCTTTTGTTTCACGTTTCCTCCATATCTTTCTTAATGTTTTGTTTTAATTTTTAGGGACCTCAATATGCTATCAGATTCTGAAAATTCCCAGCACCTGGAGCTTCATGAGCCACCAAAAGCTGGTAGGTAAAAGCAATCTGCTTGCAACTGTGCGTAAAATTATAGATGGAAAAGTAGTTGCAGAGGCAGATGTAGTTGTAGGTGAAGATACACACATAAACATAGGTATAGACAAAAGTTAGTTATAGATTTTTATATATTTATATAATTATAAATAAAATCAAAAGCATTGTAGCTTTTATCATTCTTGGGTAACACATATTTGCATGTTAGACCCATTAAAGAGCTTCATATTAAATTTTTGCTGTATGAGTTCACAGTTTTAGTCCCTTAAAAATAAATTCATTTTCTGAAAGCAAAGCATGGAGCCAATATTTTTGGTCTTATATAGTTTTTATTTTTTACTTATTTTATTTTATTTTATTTTTGATGTAAAGTCTTGTTCTGTTGCCAGAGCTAGAGTGCAATGGCCCTATCACAGCTCACTGCCTGAACTCCTGGGCTCAAGCAATCCTCCTGTCTCAGCCTCCTGAGTAGCTGGGACTACAGGCATACACCACTATGCTTGGCTAATTTTTCTATTTTTTGTAGGGATAGGGGTCTCAATATGTTGTCTAGGCTCGTCCTGAACTGTTAGCCTCAAAAGATTCACATGTTGGCCTCCCAAAGTGCTGGGATTACATGTGTGAGCCACCATGACTGACTGGGTCTTATAAAATTTTTAGAAAATACTTGATTATTTTTAGTATAACTAGATTTTGAAACACTTATTCCTGAACCTTTTAATTACCTTTTTATAATAAAAATCAACATGTAATTTCATAAGTACATGATGAAATAGATTTAACTCTTAGATAATAGATATAATCTACAACTTTATTAGATCCATCATAAGATTAAAAGTTATCACTTTTTCCTATATTTAATAAATTTTTATTGAGCATTTCCTATGTTTACAGCCATAATTCTAGGATTGTGGGTTATTATACTAAACAGAGCACACTAAGTCCTATAGGAATTGAAATACATTTATGAATATAAACATACTCATTTGAAATTTCTCCCTTAGAGAAATATGTAAGATTTAGAGGAGGACAAATTAGGCAATCACACAAATTAAGTTCCAGTGGATAAAATAGGATATTGTACCATTCCTACAATTTTCTATGTAAAATATTAAAAACATTTTTCTGAAGATATAATAGTAACTTCAGTATCCCTCTGTAATTTAACATTATGTCACTCTTCTCTGAGCCTTCTAGACTTCCTTAGAAATAAATATATAAAGGTGTAATTAGTTAATTTAATTTTAAAAGGTTAGCTTATTTTATAAGTAATATCTTGCCTTTGTCACCTAGAATTCAAATAGTTCCATGATATTAAATACCTGTGAAATGGAGAAATACATAAAGCCATTTCATTTTGTTGTAGTGGACAAAGCGAAATCCCCAGGGGTTGACCCTAAGCAGTTGGCAGCAGAACTCCAGAAGGTTTCGCTGCAGCAGTCACCACTGGTTCTATCGTCGGTTGTTGAAAAAGGATCTCACGTTCATTCAGGTCCTACATCAGCAGGATCCAGTTCAGTGCCCAGCCCTGGGCAACCAGGGTCACCCTCCGTGAGCAAAAAGAAGCACAGCAGCAGCAAGGTAAGAAGTGTGCAATGTGACCTCTGCCATACTTGTTTCCTAAGTCCTTGTTCAGACCAGAGATAGGAAATAAAATAACATTTTCTAAAGTTTGTTTCTTGTGATTTCTCATTTCCTAATGATCTATCAAAACAAAACCATTTTTCCTCTTATGAGTATATAACTGATCAAGATACATCAAGAGGATGTATTTCTACAAATCTTAAAATATTTCAGTAGTTATTATTATGAAAAACTTGAAAATATGTCTCATGCTTCATTTTTCCTGGTTCTTTTTCTTTGCTGTTGCATGAATATGAGCTTCTTCGTGTATAGAATATTAGCTTTGCATCTTTTGGGAAATAAAAAGATAAATATCTAATGTAATATATAAGTAAAAAGGACACAGTCAGTGGACAATAAGAAACAAGAAAAATCAGTGACATCACCATTTTTAATCTTATTCCTAACTCCATACTAATAATTTTTTTCTTGATGCAAATCTTCATTTGAAATAAATGCTTCCAAAACTATTATCTCAAAGTTGCTGGGGACTTAAAAGGGAACATAGACTTAATTTTTTAACCTTTCAAAAACCAAATGAAAATGTAGACACTTTATAACTTGTCCCTCATATGTTTGATTTTTAAGAAAAACTAACCCTATGGTTAAGAAATATATAGGAAAAGGTATTCTTTTGTTTAAACATGAATAAAGGTTTGATTGCATTATCTTGGCCATTGTGAATAGTGCTGCAGTGAACATGGGAGTTGCAGATATCTTTTCAACATACTGGTTTCATTTTCTTTGGATATATACCTAGTAGTGGGATTGCTGGATCATATGGGGTAGTTCTACTTTTATCTTCTTGAGGAACTTCCATATCATTTTCAATAATGACCATACCAATTTACATTCCCACTAACAGTGTGTAAGCAAAAAGAACAAAACCAGAGGCAATATGCTACACGATTTCAAAATCTACTACAAAGATAGTATAATCAAAATAACATGATATGAAATAAAAGTAGACAGACATATAGACTAATGGGACAGAATAGAGAAACTCAAGTTTTAGCAAGTAACATCACACCCTCCCAGGAAATGAAGCACCAATTTAAGAGCACCATTGCCTCTTCTTATCTCTTCATTCTTACTATCTAATCATTTGCTGAATTCCAATCCTATGAATTCAAATTTTCTAATAGATTTCTAGCAATTTTTGGTCTTCTCTTACTACTAGTAACTCCACTCACAAGTATCTTTCTTCCTCTTGAACTGTCCCCCAACGGTCAGATCTGTGACACAATGATATGATGGGAGTATGAAAATTTTAAAAATGTCCCTGCTACTTGGAATGTCCTCTGTTCCACCTAGGCCTAGCCTACTGATTCTAAAAGGGCTTGGTCAAATGATTTTTCTTGGGAGATTATTACAGTAAGCACAGTGTTATCAGATCTTTACTAATAGCCTTACAATAGGTATTCTATTTATTAGAGTTTTCAACTTGTTCCTACATTCCACAGACATTCTGAATGCCACCTCAAAGCCAGGAGTCATGCTCAATATCTAAGATACAAAGATGGAAAAATCTCTTGCCTATATAAAATGTAGATCAGTAATTCTTAAAGCATGTTCCCAGTCCAATAGCATCAAGATCACCTGGAATTTGTTAGAAATGGAAATTCCTGGCCCCACCTTTGACTTACTACATCAGAGACTCTGAAGATGGGGCTCAGAAACCTGGATTTTAATAAGTTCTTCAAGTGAGTGTAAGCCCCTTAAAGATTAAGAAGTGTTGATCTAATTACATATGAATGATATGTGAAAAAAATCAGTGAAGGTGTAATGTTAGAAGTCATCAAGAAGTAGAGTGAGGGCACCTGAGAGAGTGGGGTTAAGAAACCTGGTGTTTAATAAATGAATTTTGGTAAATGGGGAGAAAATGGTCACCATTTCAAGCAGAGAGTGTAGCATGAAAAAATTTCAGAAATAGAAAATTGCATGTCTAGAACATAGGTGTACAAAATAAATAGGAATAAGAAATTAAGTGGAAGCCAAAGTGACTATAAATTGGAGAATATTATGTATATGCTGTTTCTGGCTTTTACACTACAATTTACAGGTAATGAAGAGACAGAGATTGGATTTAAGCAAAAATGAAGAATAATAGGAAGCCTTCCTCCATGAAGTCTTTACGTATTCTAATTCTTTCCTAAAGTCAGAAGTTATCCTTCCTTCCTCCCTCCAAAGTGTCAGATGCTTTATGTGTCTCTTAAGACAATTTATGTCTTGATTATAGTCACTTGTTTTTCTTCTCTACCCTTCCAGTGTGCTATAAGCACCTTAGGAGCCAAGAACTATTTATTTTTCTCTATTGCTCCCTAACCACATAGTAGATTGGCATGCATAGAACAGTAACAAAGTAAGTAAATGTTTGTAAATGAAAACATCAGTGGTCACTTGTTAGTCTCTGTAATATTATGGGAATACAAAATATGATTTATAGTAATATGTCAACTTTTGGGGCAATGATTAGAAGATGAAAATAGATATAGTGGGACAAGCATTAAGGAAATGATATTGACAGATTTTATGATATACAATAATTCTATTCTATGTCAAGACTGTGAGCCTATGTAGTTTTATGATATTTTTGCTACAATACAAAGTTACAGAGCTACACTCTCCTGTACAGTAGCTGCTAGCCTACTGGCAATTGAGTGCTAGAAATGTGGCTAGTCCTAATTGAGATCTCCTGTGGATGTGAATTACATGCCAATATTTCAAAGACCTGGTATGAAAAAAATGTAAAATGTCTCATTACAATTTGTATATTGATTTCAGGGTGAAATGATACTAGTTTGAATGAATTGGGTTAAATAAAATATAATAAAATTAATTTCATTGGCTTACTTTTACATTTTTATTATGACTACTGGAATATTTTAAATTACGTACAAGGCTCACAATATATTCTACTGGACAGTGCTTGCATAGAGATTACTTAACTATTGGTAGCAACACTAATCAAATCTGATTTTTATATATATAATACGTACATATATTTTAATTGAAAAATTATTGTCAGTAGATGCTAACACTCTTGAAAAGTGGGGATATTACCTATTCAACTTTGTTTACCTTCAACATTAGCAAGTGCACAGTTTCTTGAAACATTTTTGCTGAATAAATGAATAAATTTAATATTTCTTGGCCTATCAACATGTATTATGCATAACATGGGAGTTGCATAAAAGGCAATACTTAAATTTGTCCTGCAAATCTTACAATGCTAAAAAAATTATTGAGAGATTATAAAAACACAAAGTAATTGTCTGATGTTTACACATCCCCAAGTCAGGTAACATAATTTATATCTAAATATATGTTCCTCAGATAATTTAAAGAATTAATAGTGTTAACTTCTTTCTGTTTCATTAGGTATGAGATTAATTGACTATTAAATTATAAAACATATTAATGTAATAGAATATACTAAAACTAAAATATTTTAATTAAAATTAGCATAATTATACATATAGATATTTAAACACACCTATTAAGCATTTTAAATGATTGTTCATAAGTAATTATTAAATCAATAATATCCTAATTTAAATTATTGCTTCTGAGTAAATGTAGAAAAAATACAAATCGAAATGATTTAAATAAATGTTTAAATTATATAGATTACACACAGAGTTTTTTCTTACATATTTTAAATCATTTTAATTGATGCTCTGGAAATCTCAAAATAAAATATTTTTTTAGGCTCCAAATTATATAATATTTTTCTGAATAAAAGTATAAGATATTGGATTAACAGAGTTTTAATTACCTCGACTTGATAATAAAATACATATATAAAAATATTACTACATTGAGGAACCATTACACCACATTGCCTAAAATTCTGTTATAGATGTGGGGCCAGGGACATTCTCTCTCCTTTTGTACAAATATTTCATGAAAATTTAACAAGTCATCAGTCATTTATTTAGCAGTATGAATTAGTTTATCAAATCACTTTCTTAGCTGTTTTTAAGGCTTTACTAATATAAGGAACTTATTAAGGAAATGAGAACTTGTATGGGAAGGGATAGAATTTTAATTAAGGAGTGTGAACTAATAGGAAGTGACTGCTTGGGAGGGAAGGGAGCAAGGAGATGCTGAGCATCCAGTAAAGAAGTACAAGAAAGTACTTTTAGACCTTCTGTGCTCCCAGCCAGTTCTGGTATAAAAACAGTATCTTTTACATTGCTATATAGATCTTTCAAACCTGTAAATACTTAAATTAAGTACTTTCACCCCAAGGAGTTCATTTTCTTAAGTAATTGAAAATACTGCTGGTATAAAATTACGACTTCAAAGCAGGCTTACACAAATGAAAAATAGATTTATGTATCTATAAAATTAAATATGTATTGAGAACTATAAGTAGACACCATTATTCTAAAGCAGCCAAATGGATGAAATATATTTTCCAGGCAGTGTGCTCTGACACATAGAAAATAATTTCAGAAAGAAGATGAAATGATAAATTTATGAAGAGTTTATCTATTAATGTAATATATATTTCTTTAATATTGCAGCCTACCGATGCAACAAAGGTTGTCTCTCATCCAATTACGGGGGAAATTCAGGTATGAAAGATTTTTAGAAGTCATTATATTATCTTTTTTGTCTGTTTCTTGCCACAGGTCTACTGAAATCGTAAAAACACCATTAGGATCTTTCTTATTCTGTAACACATACAGAATTGTAAAGGAAAAGTGCAATTTTATGGAATAATATATTAATAGAACATATGGTTTATGAACTCTAGTCAGAGCTCTGGATTCCTGTACTTTGAAATCTGCCTGCCACCTTAGCAGGGTCAACACATTTTGTGTCTCAGTTGCTTTATACTTGAATGCATTTTGAACATGACAGAGTCTCCTGGAAATTTGAAAGCTCGTCTTTAAGAGTTTCATAAGTCTAATGGTTTTTTTGTTCTTCTTTTGATCAATAATTGCTGAATAATTCTTATAGGGAAATAGTTTTCATACCATGAGTTATAACCACTTTGTAATTTATAAAATCAAGAGAGTTTTAACCAGGAAAATAAAATAAAAATAGTTGTTTAGATTACTATCTTTTTTTAGTTCTGTGTGTATGTGTTTCTATATTTGCATATTATTTAGTAATACAAAACATATCTCTTAGTGTGGGTCATAGTAAAAATATTAGAAAAACTGTACATTAGGTGATACTAAAAAGTAATTTAGAGTAAATAAGAAATGTCAAAAGAATGAACACAATACAAAATAATAATTATTTGACGGTTTCAGATAAAGGAAAGAAACTGCTTTAGCTGCATCTCCTACACATTTCCAGAGGAAATTTTTTAAAAAGACTTCACAAAGGATAAAGATTTAAACCAATTTAATGATAAGTTTAGAGAAAGAGGGAATGTGTTCCTGGAAGAAGAACTGGTACAAGGAAAGTACTGCTCTCAGAGAGTAATGAAATGAAGAGGTCAGCTCTGAGAGATAGGTTGAGACTAAATTAAAAACCTCCTTGAACACAAGCCTAGGGATGTTAGCCAGTATATAATATAGCATGGTCACTAAATATCTTGGAGTGAGAGACTATTTGAAAAGAATATGTAATAAAAATTCATGTGACAGTGGCCTATAAGAAATATTACAAAGGGGAGGGCACAAAGACAAAGAAATCAATTAAGTGACTATCTAGGCATACAGTGATAAAAGCAAAAGTGGTATGTGAATGTGGAAACAGAAAAAGTGCAGCGGCCGGGCGCGGTGGCTCACGCCTGTAATCCTAGCTCTCTGGGAGGCCGAGGCGGGCGGATCGTTTGAGCTCAGGAGTTCGAAACCAACCTGAGCAAGAGCGAGACCCCATCTCTACTATAAATAGAAAGAAATTAATTGGCCAACTAATACATATAGAAAAAATTAGCCGGGCATGGTGGTGCATGCCTGTAGTCCCAGCTACTCGGGAGGCTGAGGCAGGAGGATCACTTGAGCCCAGGAGTTTGAGGTTGCTGTGAGCTAGGCTGACGCCACGGCACTCACTCTAGCCTGGGCAACAAAGTGAGACTCTGTCTCAAAAAAAAAAAAAAAAAAAAAAAAAAAGTGCAGAATAGGGTCACCTTACTAAGAAGAAATTAGCAGGACTAAGCCCGATTATCTGCATACTCCAGATCTTGCTATCTGTGCTGTCTCCACTTTAAGAAAGCCTGTGTTTCACCAGACCTGATCTTTCGTCATTTCACAAACAACAAAGAAAATGCTAGAATTTCTGATTCTTAATATCTTCCCCTCTCTCTGGCAACTTTTTTAACTTGTGTCCTTGGACTAGTATTTGCTGTGTTTCTTTTTTGTTTGTTGTTGTTTGTTCTTATTTTATTTTGCTCTCACTTGAGAGCAAAGATTTAATTCTGTAGTTAAAATTTACCTTAGAAATATTTCTTCTTAACTCTTGGGATATTTTCTTAAGGCAGATTCCAGTTATTATTATTATTTTCTTTTAGCAAAAGAAAATTCATTCCAAATGAATCCTTATGTAGACAACCAAACGTGAATCTGCCAGCGCTGGAGCTGTTGCAGTTGAGAATTGTGGGGGGCATCCCATTTGCTCCCAGAATTAACCCTGAGCACCTCCAGGTGTTCTTTATGGCCGTACAGAGCCAATTTTGAAAAACACTCTCTTAGGGTAGCCTGCAAGCTTTTATTTCAATAAGAAATAGTTGTGATGTTTCATCAGTTAAAATTGGACTCCAACGCTGGCAGAGAAAGGAGCGAATGGGGAAGTATTTCTCCTTAACTAAAGATTTGGAAGCTGTTCTAAATTTCAGTGATATTAATTGCAGATTATTTCATATTCTTTATTTTATTACCTCATTATAGCAGTTACTGCATTATGCCACACAGTTCTAAACTTCCATTTCTCCTCTTCTTTAACAATACTTTGCTTTATTTTTCCACATTTATGATCAGAGAGACTCTAGAGGCTTTTCTGAATTGAGGCAGGCAATTAAAGATTCATTTTTCTGCCAGGAAACATAATCAGATCAAAATTATGCTAAAATGAGGATTTATTTTAATTATGAAGTTTTAAATGAAAGTGTGACTCATCCAAGTTACCCTATTTTCAATATAAGCATAGCATGTCTGTTTTGTATGGATTATTTTTAAAAGTTAGTATTTTTCTTTGTGCATTTTCCCTTTGAAATATAGATCACTTTTATTTAATTCCTTTTTATTGTTTGATAAACAAAAATAAAACAGAATTAAGATTTATTCTAAATGATGCCAAAAGTATCTTTCAATTATGAAAAAGAAAAATATTTAATTCAATTATTTTGATTATACAGGCTTCTCAAATATTTATTTGAATTACAAGTCTTCTACTATTTAGTCACAATTGTGCAATAGCCAATAAGCATCTAAGAAGCAATGCTGCTTCTTTTTTATTCAGTTTCTAAAATTAAAAAAAATAAACAGATTTTATTTCCCTAATCTCTCATTTTATTAGAAAAGCAGGCACAGAAAGAGAAGCTACAGTTTTAACATCAGATAATGTAATGTAGGAAGAGGTAAAATCTATGCATTCTTAAATATTCTTACATTTTAGTACTGACAGCTTTATCTTTAAGTAATCATTCTACCTGCTGCTAATTATTTGGCAAACTGCAAATGACAAATTATGATAAATTTACCAATTAGTTTTCAAAATTCTGGTTAATTATAATCATGAACGTTAATAACATTTACTATTTTCCTAAGAGAAGAAATTTAGTGTAAAAACGTAACTAGCATTTACTGTATGATTTTCCTTCTAAATAAATTTTAGACAAGCCAGGCCTTTTCACTGTGGAAAGAATGAACAGCATGTTTATGAGAATTAAAATGTGCCTGGGAGCTCCCAATTAGACATGAATTGGTCTGTTCCATTTCAAATACAATTAAAATGATGTTTCTTATAAGAATTTTAAAAAACACTGGTAAAATATTGAATGACAATGTATAACATATATTTTTTAATAATGAAATATTTTGCTGTCCCCTAAAGCTTCAAATCAACTATGATCTTGGAAATCTTATAATACATATTCTCCAAGCAAGAAACCTTGTCCCTCGAGACAACAATGGTTATTCTGACCCTTTTGTTAAAGTATATCTTCTTCCTGGGCGAGGGTAAGTAAAGAAACAATATCTTCTAAGTATCCTGTATTTTAAAATTTGTAAGTAGTAGAGTATCTTCCGCTCTCTTCCAAGTCTCACCTTAAATGAGTTTATTATCTTTTCCTTAGTTTTCTCCACACGTCTTGTTTATTTATTTCCAATTAGTAGATAAAGTGGAATTAAAAATTTGTAATTAAGCCTTAAAGGGTTCTACAAGAGCAATGATAATAATAAAATTAGCCTCCAGGAGAGCATTTCAATACTGGAAACTACTCCGGTGAAGGATGACCAATCAGATTGACTGTGAAATCATTTAAGGACTTGTTTATGGCAGATTTAAAGAATTAGCTTACCATTCCCAAATTTATTTGAGAAACCAATGTTCAAGGATTCATAAGTTACTGTTTATTTTTGTAGGATGTGTGTATTATCCATTATGTTAGATGTTTATTAAATGCCTTCCTGATATATCCTTATTTATATGAATATTTCCAAATCAGTGTTTTAAAAATAATTTTAAAAAGTTAAATTTGAAGTATTTGGTAAATGAAAAATATCTCTTTGAATTTCTTTTGTGATATATATATATATTGTTGATATAAAGCAAGGGCTCTTTGGAGATATTTAATTTTCACATAAGAAATACAAATTGCTGGTGCATAATATCAGTACTCAAGGATGGTTTCAAAACAGTGATTTGGGCTCTACAAATTATTAATCTTTATCTGAACAATTTATATTAGTCAAATTAGTATGATGCATACATGAGTAATCAACATATGGAGTTATAATAAAAAAAGAACTCTGGATTGGTAATTTGAAGAATCTGGTTTTATTTTTTTGTTCATTCTTTTTTTTTTTTAATTTGGCAAGTGACATTTGAATCTTACTTTTTACTTAGAAGTTTTCAGTTTGGTACAGAAGTAGAGAGAATAGTATAATGGCCCATTATACTATAAATCATGTTTCATTTTTATCCTTATACACTCCCTCCATCCAAATTATTTTGAAGTAAATCTCAGCTATTATAATTTTTATGCAATTATTTTGGTATATATTTCTAAAAGGTGACTCATTTTAAAATAATCTTACTACCACATATAACCATAATAATTTTTAAATTATCAACTAATTCCTTAATTTCCCCAGATATCTCATAATATTTTCCTAGTTGGTTTGATGACCTAGTTGATACTTACAGAACATGCTACTCATCAAATCAAATTACATATTCTTTTTCAAGTGCACATGGAGGATTTACCAGAATAGTCTGTTTTCTGGGCCATAAACAACCCTCAGCAAATTTAAAAGCATTGAAATTATACAAAGTGTGTTCTTTGACTATAGTTGGTTTGTTTGAACAGGATCCAAATTACAGTTATACACTGCATTTGAATCTGCTGCTTACTAATTATATCACCACGGGCAGATCATCAATTTCTTTGAGATTCTGTTTCCTTGTCGATATTGAGAGCCAAGGTAGGCAGAATCATAATTTTTAGTGTGTCAAAACTGAATTAGATAATGCTCAGAAAATAATTTGAAAATTGCCAGATGCTATATCGAATTCAGTATACAGCCTTTAATTTCATTCTCCCCAATAATATTTAGAAACTTGGAATTGTATGGTTGCTCTAGTTTTAATTTACTAAACATTTTGAAAAACACTCAATAATTTTACATAGAGATTACAATTAGCCACATAGCCCAGGAAAGGAGAGTTTTCATTTTATGTTAATTAATATACATCTATATATAGTGGTTGCAACCACAATTCGGTGACATCTTTTAAAGTGAGTATAACAAAAATAACGATAAATATAAACCAATAACTTCATTCTGCCTTTGATTTGGGTCATTTGCTCTCCAGTGTTATTTAATGATGATATTATGAGACAAGGGAAATTACTGTCAAGGATTTGTCTCTAATTAGCAGTTGCTAATGAGTGAATGAAAATAAAGCACTGTCGGGTGTTTTTTTTTCTATCTTCTCTAGTAATATCCTAGAGTATCATCTTTACCCAATATGGGAATACCTATCTTTTATTTATTACAGATCATATTTCAATTAGAATGTTACAAACTTGAATAACCAGAAAGGACAAGCAGGTAACATGAATATGTCAGTCCATTCTTTGATGACTAATAGGGAATGGTGGGAAGTGGAGAGTAAATGCCCCACCTAAAGCTATCCTCTTGCAATATGTCAAATGAAGCATCCCTGCTGAGTGTGATCTCACTCAAAGGCAGCTAATAAATATGATACTTATATTCAATTCTTGGCTCTTTCATTAAATTATTCCTAATTACTACAGTGGCCAAGGTGTTGGGATTTATTATATCTGCGAAGTATTATCTCACTGTGGTTCTAAGATTTTTTTCTGCCTCATGTCATCTATAGGTTATGGTGTAGCTCCTCTAATTACTATTCTCATATTTTCTTTCTTATTTCTGTTCCTTTTTTCTCCCTGTCTTTCCTACTTTCCTGCTGTATCCCTCACTCTCGCTCTTGGAATCAATGCAGTCAAGTCATGGTTGTCCAGAATGCAAGGTAGAGTTGGTTCTCTTTCAGTGTCGAGCTGTGTTATTATGTCTAGAATTATACTGTTTTGTTTTTGCATTTTTATGTACATTCACCTGCACTTCAACTTGGGCTATAACTTTTATTTTACTACATTTTGTTATCTATTGAATCAGGCCTATAGCAATTGCTCTAACCACATTTCTAAATAGCTTTAGCAGATGCATACAAGAGAACACAAAAAATTAGAAAATATTAAAAGCATAGAAAAGATGAATAAAGAATAACACCTTGGGAGTAGGAATAACTAAGGTTTTTATTTATAATCTACTCACTAAAACTTATTTAGCTTCTCCTATGATAATCATGGCTTAAGTTCTCCTGGGTCGTCTATTATAAATAAAAACATTTATAGTCACTCTTCAAAAGAAATTAACTGATCTTCTGGATGTCCAGTACTAGGAGTGTATCTCATCTTAAAGACAATAGATATCTGATCTTTTTCCCCCTCATTTGAACCTGATATTGAAACATTTTCATTCTAACTTCTACACCATAATATTACTGCTATGCAACATAGGATGAAATAGTCTGCTTGCCATAGCATATTGGTAGCAACATATTGGTAGCATCCTCCTTTGTTTTTCATAGTACAAAAATGTTTTCTGATATGGCTTATAACAAGTTGCATCATTACATTGTCAATTAAGGCTATCCCTTAATACACAGCCAAAAGCATTATATTACACATGTCCTTATTGCATTATCAATTTAATGTGTCATTTAGTTGGGAAGGTATATCATGTGCCATCTGTAGCAATGGGGTGATAAAGATTTTAATCCCACCCAGATTATTAATGATATAGCATTTGTTTTTATCTGTGACATTAAAAGTTGATAGCTTTCTTAATCATGACAAGCTATTGCTCAAAAGCTATTGCTGTTTCTGATTTTTAAAGGCATAAATATTTACATATTTCAAACAATAGGATGGGTCACCACAGCCTTTTTGGTGACCAGAAATTCTTTGTTTTCTTGCAGCCATATAATTATAAAAAACAGTGAAAATGACACTGTAACAGATTCCTTATAATGGCTGTTCTGTCATCACAAACACAATCCAGATCTCTCATGTTGATATGCAAAATTAGTTTTGTTTCCAAGAGATAGTGTCATTTTTAGAAGAGACATTGATAGTCACATTATCCAGAAGCTCCCTGTCTTCTCTCTAGAGAAAATGGGGGCAAACTATCAGAATGACAGTGATTATATTGAACTTTAAAAAGGGCGTATTTGGTAAACGTAAATAACGGTTAAAAGGGTCTGAGATGTCATGGGTTACTATTTAAAAGATCTAGAAGTCACTTTCATTATATCTTTGAGAATTGTCAATGTGAGATGGAATTATATTGACAAGGTACTGACATTGCAAGTTAGATTATGGAAGCCAATGAGTGAAATCCTTAAGAATTTGGGTTTAAATTTCAACTCTGACACTTAGAAATTGTGAGATTTCTCTAAAACTAGTGCATCCTCTGCTAAATAGAAATAATAATAAGCCTTCCTCCCAGGCTTTTTGTGAAATACAGGAAGTAACACATCAAAATGATAAGCATAATGTCTGGCAAAGAATACGCTTTCAGTAAATGATAGTTGCTATTATTATTGCTAGTAATATGTAAGTGTCATGTAACCAATGGTCAGTTATTTTCTGCAGAAGATACAGAATGCTTGGGCTTCTGAATTACACTAAATTATTTAACACTAAATAGAAAACTAAACAACTTTTCTTTTATATTATTTTATATTATAAAAATATAATATCCTTCATTCTTAACTTTTTAAAAAAATCATATTAACTAATAAAAAATTATACTAATCCAGTTTTCTCCTTTCATTTCCTATTCCCATCCTTTGATCAATATCTTTATAAGTGCTGAAAGACCAAATGTCAGGCAAGATGAGATGAGAGAATGACAGAGAGTCCATGAACTCAATACTTCCCCCTGGATAATTAAGAAATGGAAATGAGCATATATTAAAGGTCTTATTCTAGTTTTGCCTCATTATACTCTTAGGCAAAGTATAAATCTTTTCTCACTAATGAGCTTTTGTGATGATTGTGACTAGTTTTAGCTATCATTATACTGGGAAACCCAATTCCTGGCTGGACTTTCTCTAAACAGCCTTATTAGTATATCAAACTATTTCCTGTGAAATCTAGGTAAGGCAGGTAGAGGTGTTATATGTATTTACAATATGATGTCCAAAACTTATTTTATTTCAATAGATTCTAAGGGAAAACAAAGAAGTAGAAGCATGTTTTAAGGATCCATTGAACATTTATTTTGCACTGACTATGTGCCAGACATTGTGCTGGGTGCAGGGATTAGAGCTGACAACACAGACATAGTCTCTGCCATCAGGGAGCAAAGAGGAAAATAAATGCACAGGCAATAAACACACATTGCACAGAAAACCAGAGCTTACAAAATGGGATATGTTCTGTACTTCTTTCTAAATTAAGGGAAACAACCTCAGAGGAGTAATTTTGAAAAAAAAATTATAAAGTGCATATTATATTTATATGATAAGTATATGTGATATACATGTAGTGATTCCAGTAAAGGAAAAGGAAAACCAAAAAAAAAATTTTTTTAAATGAATACCTTCAATGTTTTAGATAATTCTATGAAAGTAAATATACCAAAAAGCCATCATACTCCTTTCTTCTTTCTCAGTTTTTCTTTTGAAATTAAAAAGAGAAACATGAAAACTGTTTTCTCTGCTGCTTTAGAGTAGAATAATTGAGTTTTGTATATTTTCTTCTGAAAGCCTTAAAAGTATATCTACCTATGATGAAATGGTAAATAAAAACGAAAGAAAATGGAAATCTGAAACTTAAAGGGGGTAAAATTTTAGATTTTACTTTTTAATAAGTTCTGTATCCAATCCTGATAAATTGACTTTTTATTTTTCCTTATTAATAAATTTCTTTTATTATTCCACGTGGCCCAGTTGTCCTAATGTAAAATCATTAATGTAAACTTCCTGCAAGGGAATATAGTGTGTTCACCAGACAAGAAAGGAAAAGGAGGAAGAACTCCACTTTTTTCTCAGCCTGAATTTATGTTCACATTCAAAAATCCCCCTACTAACTTGCCCACCTTCAACATGTAAATCAACAGTTTTGATATGATTATGAGAATTTTGGAGTTTTCAATTGTGTAAAGTGGCAGCACAACCCATTGAATTCATACACAAGATGGTCAGAACATGGTGGTTATAAAACAAATATTATTGAAGGAAGGACTTTGTGTGGCCAGATCTGCAATCAGGAAATGCAAGTGTGAAAAATACTGCAAAGGATTTCACTGGTGTTTACATAGACCAGTCAGGGTTGTGGAGAAGGGGCTCAGGACAATCTGTGTTTACTTTCAGTAATCCTAAAGGCAATAGATGCCTTGAGTCTGGAAAGAATGGGAGAATCAAACTCATTAACATGATTGAGATAGTCTGTTAAAATAAATATTTTAATTTTTTCCCCATCAGTTTAGGTTATTTCTGAAGGAACCTGGTCAAGAATCAATATTTATATTATCCCTAATTGTTCCACAACACTCATTTAGGATATATCATTCAGAATTTCTCTTGGCAACTCTAAAGATGACTTAATTTTTTAATTTAATATGATGTATGTGTGTATGTACATGTACATTATACATAATTTATATTATTTGTATAAAAATATATATTTCAGTTGAGGGGGAGAACTTTAAATTATAAAGAAGAGAAACTAGACATCTCAGCTAGTGAAGGCTGCAATTAAGAAAACAGATGGATTAGTCACACTTTATGATAGGCCTAATCAATTGAGTTTGTATAATGTATGTTTGAGAGCAAGAAATCAGATTCTCTGTGTTTGAATCCTGGTCCTACCAGTTAAATAACTATGCAACCATGCCAACATGCCTTAACTCTTCTGAGCTTCAGTTTTGTTGGACTTATAAAATGGAATAATAAATAATATCTGTCTCATAGGGTTGCTTTGAGAATTAAATGAGTTAATACATGGAGAGCACTTAGAATTTTGCTAGAGAAAAGTAGGAATTTAATGTTAGTTATTATTTTAATATGCTTAGTTTATAAAGTACTTATGCATGAATCAAATATATAATCACCTATCAATACAATTATTTGTAACAGTACATCTTACAGTTCCTAGTACAGAGTTAGCATTTAATAATTTTTGGTAGGTGTATAAGAAAAAAATGATTAAATGTGGATATGAAAAATTTTAGTAAGAATTATTCATAGGTATGGATTAAGAAAAGATAGTGACTGATAACATTTTGAAGACATTTGAATACATTTGAATATTGCAGACTATTTTAATACATATTGACATACCTAGAAATTTAGTGAAAGTACATGTGTTTGCATTTTGCATCAAGTCTCATCTTGTTAAATAAATTGTCTGCATTCAATTTTTTAGAATTTGAAAAAATAATTTTCCTACTGTTCAATATATTATGATTCTTATCCTTAATATGGCTTTCCTTTGATCTCACCACCTTGATAACTAAGTCTAAAATAAATAAAAACTTCAAAATCATACTGCCATATGTTTGTTTTCTTAGTACACCTGCCTATAGGAATAGCCATGTAGTAACCCACATTTGCCATTAGCTTAAAAGTGGTCACATTAATTCTTCTATGTCATGATTTAAAAAATCAAAAGTATAAAATTTCAAAGGAATAGCTTACCAAAGCTTACTATTTTTTTAAATTTTTGTTACAAAACATTTCAAACTTACTGAAAATTATAGAAAATACCCTAACAAATACCTGTGTGCTCTCTGTCCAGTTTTATCAAACCTTAACATTTTGCTATATTTGCTTCAGATGTTTTTGTAATAAAAGATATTTTACAGGCCGGGAGCGGTGGCTCACGCCTGTAATCCTAGCACTCTGGGAGGCCGAGGTGGGTGGATTGCTCAAGGTCAGGAGTTCAAAACCAGCCTGAGCAAGAGCGAGACCCTGTCTCTACTATAAATAGAAAGAAATTAATTGGCCAACTGATATATATATAAAAAATTAGCCGGGCATGGTGGCGCATGCCTGTAGTCCCAGCTACTCGGGAGGCTGAGGCAGAAGGATAGCTCGAGCCCAGGAGTTTGAGGTTGCTGTGAGCTAGGCTGATGCCACGGCACTCACTCTAGCCTGGACAACAAAGTGAGACTCTGTCTCCAAAAAAAAAAAAAAAAAGATATTTTACAGATATCCCAAAACCCTCAGAAATCAATTCCATTTCCACTTAAAAAGCCCCACTAAATTAAATATTTATAATTTTTAAGTTTTCTTATGATATTAATATATACATATTTCATATATACATGTATACATAAATAATTTATGGTATTATTTCATATAATTTTATCTTTATATCATGATACCTTACTATATTTATCCTTCTACAGATTTTTGATCTAGATTTTTTTCAAAATTTATCTATCTTGATATATGGAGGTTTAATTCATGGAGGTTAACAGATATATGGAGGTTAACTCCATATATAAGGAGGTTAACATATATCAAGGATATATGGAGGTTAATTTCTGCTTACTATTTCATTGAATCAATATCATAATGTATTTATTCATTTTCTTATTGACTTACTATTAGGAACAATATTGCAGTGAATGATTTTGAACAAATTACTTATGCACAGATGGGAGAATTTCTCTAGAGCAGATGTGGAATTAGTAGGATTGGAATAGTCTGGGAGTTTGGGTATATAAACTTAAACTTCATTAGATACTAACAAATTTATATAAAAAGTGTTATGTACAGACTTATACAGTACTTTCTGTCCACAGACTATAAGGGTTCCTCTTTCTTTAAATTGTCTATACATTTCCCCGAAATTTTTCGCCATATATCTGGAATGACAAATTGTCCAATCTTGTTCTCATTTATATACATTTAAAGAGGTTGGTTAGAAGTGAAAAGAGTGTTGCTTTATTTCTTAAATTGGATTCAGTTCATAATGGCTGATGTGTGAGACATCATGAGACAAACTCAGTGGTTCTCAGTCTTGGCTACACGTTAGATTTACCTGGAAGCTTTCAAAAATCCTAATGTTCAAGCTTCACCCAGATTAATTAAATCAAACTTTCCTTGGGGTGCAGGCAGAGGTGGGAGGGATTTGGATGGAGTTTGAACTGCTCCACCTCCCATCTCAGATCCCCAGGGGATCCCATTAGATGGTCAATATTGAGAGTCACTACTCTTGCATCTGGCTGGTAAGAGAATAAAACTAGACAAGAAAAATATTTGGCTGTAGGGCCATATCTAAAAGTAGGTGGTAAGCTGGAGTTTGATTCTCTGTAGCTTTATCTAGAATACATTAGGCACTCCAGACTATGGCAATGCCTGAGATCACAAACTGAGCAAGTTAGTATGGCTGTAGTTTGGAATAGAACTACAGATTACAAGGGTCAGGATGCAGTCCCTTGAAGGAAATGCAACTTGTGAAGTCCAAATGTGTATTAGGACTCCAGACAAATAGGTTGGTTTTTAGGACTCTAATGCTCACCAGAGATGAAGTGTTTCTAGGACCTGAGACATAAGCCCAGGCAGAAAATTGGGAAAAGGCAATGATAATTTAGAGAAAGGCTTTGCCTGTGTGGATACTGTTTGCTAATAGCAGATAGCAGTAATCTAATTCCAACCCCTTCAGCTGGTTGGTGCCAGCTATAGATGTTCTGCCAGACTTAATTAGGATAGGTTTTGAAAATAAGTTCTTTTTAAATGTGTGGAATATAAGCTTCTAACTATTGCTTAGAGAGAATGGAAAAGTCAGGGATTAACACAAATGCCCCGAGTTATAATGAATGAGGAAAGATTTTGATTTGGTTTATCAATTGTAACATAAGCTATTGATATAAACCAAGGATTTGTATTTAATTAATTACTTTATAACTACATTAAATACCATACTTTACCAAGAGTATCAGAATGTGCTTTAAATATTAAGTAACAAATGTTTATGGAATTTCAGCATATGGTGAAAATAACAAGAGCCATTCTTCATCTTTTTCTCAGTCAATATAATCATTATAGTTTTTTATAGAAAAAAATGAAGTAAAAGACCATTTAGTTTTCCAGCCATGATTAGATGCAAAACTGTAGGAAATTTAAGTACCAAATTATTATTTGTGGACAGGAAGACATTGATGTTAACATATAGTCCACGTAATTACCCCCATGCTCAGGAAAGATTAAGATTTCTAGAATTATAATATAGTTAGAACACCTATGGGCATTTCTTTTAAAAAATAATCATTAGGGCAAATAAAACTAAAGGCACGTAACATGTTTTAAAATTGTCATTGTGCATTCAACTTAAGGCTTAAGATATTAGGATGATGAGATGATTATATGTGTCTTGAAACAAAATATCATCTTGAAAAGTCTTCATCTCCTTCAGTTTGACTGTGTAGTCATCAGTTAAGGTGAATAACCAAGATAACTCTTTCTTTTCTTCCAATTCAGTGCTGAGTACAAGAGAAGGACTAAGTATGTTCAGAAAAGTCTTAATCCTGAGTGGAATCAAACAGTAATTTATAAAAGTATTTCCATGGAACAGGTATGTAATGATTATTTCTAGGTGACAGATTTAGACTAACATAAGTACAGTATTAACACAATTATTCAAAGATTGGGACCGATATAAATTTTGCCATACAAAGAATTGTATAAAATACATGTAAAAAATGTAGCCAATGAAAAGATATAGGTGAAGTTTAAACATAGGGTGAAAATAAATGTGCACATTTTGACAAAGCAGCTAAAAAATAAATGAACAAAATAAGAATACCAGTGGAACATTTTCCATTGATCATTTAAAAATTTAAAATTTTCAATTAGACTAAGCCATATTTGTCATATTTGGGGGGAATATATTTTCAACTGGCTGTATTTGGACTTTCATTAACAGTACAAAGGAAAGAAATAAAATTCAATGAATAGAAATATATTACACTATTAGAAAACATTTTAGGAACCTTTCTCTTCTCTAAATTGAGGCTTAAACTATACAGAGTAAGGCAAAAGGATGACTAGTATAAAGGATTATCACTAAAAGTAAGTGACTCTAGACAACATTTCATCAATCTTCTGAAAATCTACACTTCCTAACTCTGCAGGAGTAACAGAAAATAACTGATAATTTATAACATTGAATTCGGAGTGAAAAAAATAGAACAGGAAGAAGGCATCCACATAAAACAATTTATAAAGCAGTTATCTTTCAAAATGAGGCTTTTATTTTGTCCTCTGGCAAATTAATTTGATTATGAAGTTGAAGCTGGATATAAATTATAATCTGGGTTCTTGAATTTAAAATAAGTTAAACTCATCTACAGAAAGCAGACAATGCTACTATGTTTTTGGGGAATTATTGAAACAAAAAATTTGCAATTTATGAATTTCTTATATTTAAAGTGTATTTAGAAATTGTGCTTTCTATTTTAAAAATGAGGGAGTTAGAACAATAGAAAATGAGTTATGAGTTACCATTTTGCTCACAAAATAATAAGGTCCTTTATAATCAAACTCTAGACTGAACTGTAAAATCACTGAAATTTAAAATAATATTTAATATAAATCCACATAGTTTTAGGTGAAATTTCCAGCATTTTTACATAAATTAAAAGGGTTTAAGGAAGTGAAAATACATGTGTCTATTGTATGAGTGTAGTAAAAATTTGTGATGGAAAGATGGGGTTAATGAGATTTTCATTTGAACTGTAGCTCAAGAAGAAAACACTGGAGGTGACAGTTTGGGATTATGATAGATTTTCTTCCAATGACTTCCTTGGGGAGGTGAGCCTCTGATTTCCTTTCGCTTATTTGCTAACATTGAAAACTACCATATAAAGCATGATGCAAAACATATTTTTTTAAGTTCATAAGAGCCATTTTTGAATAAAAGCCTTTGGCAGGTAGAATTTATTTCCTGATTTACTCTTTGAATAGATGAATAGCAACGCAAGAAATGGTTTTTATTCTACCTCTTGATGTACTTTATAATAATTTATAAAATTAAATATAATTATTTCAATAGGAAGATATATAATCATGCTGTGAGTCCAAATGAGATTTGAGGGTAACAAATTTCTTATAAAATGAGCTGGAATTTTAAGTATGTATTTTCAGGTTCTTTAACTACTCTTCCTCACTGCATGTATGAATGATTTGATGTGACATTTTGTACTGTTATTTATGATTAAGTATCCTGAGAAACATAGAAAAATCTCTCAAATATTTTAAGAAGCAAAAGTAGAAGTAGGAGAAAGCAATAAAAATATTTATATAAATGTGCAAGGAATCAAAGTAACCTAATCATGAAACTAGTAGAGTGATCAAAACTTGTGATTTTTTTGTCTGTTATGTTCAAACAATATATATTTTGTTTAGTGCTCTGCATATAGCAGAAATTATGAATAATGTTTAATATAAAAAATCCCAAACCTACAAAATATGATATCCTTTTGATAGAGACTATAAAATAGTTGTGTAATCGAGTGATAATGAAGACTCGTTTGGTTTTTAAGACTCTGTACATCTCTTTTCACCAAAACCAGACCATTTGACCTTCATCGTTAGGCTCTGTCCTGGTGCAGCCACTTGGACTAATCTTGAACTTAGGTAGGGCTACTCTAAGATACTGTGTTACATCTGACTTCATGTCTCATTTCAGAAAACTGACCTATTGAAGTCCTTCTAATTTATTGTCTTCTTATGTTTACATGAGCCTAGAGCATATATCCATTGGGCTGGTTTCCATTTTGTTATACATTATCAAAGTTAGGATGCCAGCAACTGTACAATGAACTATTATTTGTATACCACTAAGAAAAAAAAAATGCCACCAATTAATCTGTGACACAGTGCTTTCTCATCATTTGTTGTTAGTCATATCCCTATTTCAAATGTGAACTAAGTGTGTTTTAAATTAGAAGAAATAAGTTAGTAATTGCAGATTATCCATTCTTTTCCATTTTGTGACTAAAAGCAAACATTTTTCAAAGTTGCTAGCCAAGTTTAAGACTAGGATGAGTTCTTATAACAGAAAAAAATGTTTTGTTTTATAAAAACATTGACTTGTAACTCTTCCTTTTAACATCATATCCAAATATTTTAGTTAATAGTGAAACACTTTATATAGTTCAATTTAGCCATTTATCAAGCATCTGATATGTGAAAGACATTATTTCCAATGAAAATGAGAAAAGATAAAAATGAGAAAGGTAGCATCATCCTCCTCAAAGATTATACTGTATCCTTTGTTTTATATATCCTTGAATAAATTTTAGATCATAGAAAAAAAGTATCGTAAATTATAGCTTAGTCCATAAATTTCATTGATTTATTGTACTTTATTTTCAGGTATTGATTGATTTATCTAGCACATCTCACCTCGATAACACTCCAAGATGGTATCCTCTCAAAGAACAGACTGAAAGCATTGATCATGGCAAATCCCATTCCAGTCAGAGCAGCCAGCAGTCCCCAAAGCCATCTGTTATCAAAAGCAGAAGCCATGGTATCTTCCCTGACCCATCGAAGGGTAGGAAATATTTCAAGTAGAAAAAGTTTTTTGTCTGTTTGTTCATTCAGTATCTTCTTGAATGCAAATACCTACATATATAATATATATTGAAAGGTTAGATGCTATTGGAAAATATTTAATATAACGTCATGCAAAGAGTGATGGATGGAATCAGGAGAAATTGGCTTTAGTCTTAGATCAGCACATACTTAGGTATATGACTTTGTAATCTTCACTTCTCTGACTCTCCATTTTTCAACCTGTGAAATGGAGGAAGCTGAGCCATATGAGTTATTTGGGTTTATTCCTCTCAAAATCCATGATAACATGGTGTTAGACAATGCAATGGGGTATTTCATTAAAAAAATAAAAAAATCCCTACCAGTTCATAGACTAGACATAATCATCATGACTGTTTATGTACATTCCTTCTAATTGTTTGTATCTCTCTTTGTTTATAAAATATAGTCTTATCCCATAAATATAAGCTTATATGCTCCTTTTAATCTATCATATAAAATTTCCCATGTCATCAAAACAACTTACTTAAGTCTGAAACTTACTTAAGTCTTTTCTAAATATTGGATTCAAGCCAATTTTTTAACTATTATGATTATTTTTCAAATAACAGTGCCATATATTGGGTTTGGCCATAAGCACGGCATTCCCATTGGAATGAGCTTTTCCTTTGGGAGGTTCATTACCACTATCCTACAACAAGCATTAATCCTCATTGTCAGCTGAGTTACTGCCTATATAGGATAACCATGTGGTATCTTATCTAGTTATACTGAACTATATTACATACAATTATATTACATATAATTTTTTTATATTGGACTTGAGTATGCTTCCTTGTCTCTTCTTAGAAAGTACACCAAATTGGAAAGTGGTTCTTTGTACATGAGAAGAGAATGACTCATAAGTGCAAGTGTTCTAGGAGATGGGAAACTGACTCCATATCCCGTAGGCCATTGAATTGAATGGTAAACCTCTGACTACAATGAGTGCTATAAATTATTTATGAATGAGTTTCACAGATGATTTATGGATTCTACTTAGCCATGTCCACTCTACCCTGCTTAACATTCTGCAAGATTGTTAGTATAAAGACCACTCTCTCTATGACTACCTTAGGAAATGAATAATCTATACATTCTCTAAAATTGTTTGAGACAATGATTGTACAATCTCCACATTTAATATGTCCTAGTGACTCACACCCCTTCATCCAAGAACTCACTGTTTTTGCTTAAAACTCCTCCTGTGGCAGTATAACCTATTGTCTCCTCCCTGACCTCTAGTAGAATTAGCAGAGTTACTTGGTGAAAAGAAAAATTAATACAGTCATTACTTGAGGCTACTTAGAATGTATTTCTCCTTGCAAAGTTCTCTCTTCTCATGACTATCATCCTTTTGTTTTTCTTCCCAAAAATTGTTGCCTAAATGCTTAATCACATTTCTGTATGGTGAGCAGTTGCATAAATGAGCCATAAAAGACACAAAATTAACATAAATCTTAGACAGTTTCAAATTATATATAGACCAGGCTTGACAGGAGGAACACTGGAGCAACTTTAACTCATGTTTTACCCTTTTGTAACCAGACATGCAGGTTCCCACCATTGAGAAATCCCATAGTAGTCCTGGTAGCTCAAAATCATCATCCGAAGGCCATCTCCGCTCTCATGGACCATCTCGAAGTCAAAGCAAAACCAGCGTCACTCAGACCCACCTGGAAGACGCAGGGGCTGCCATAGCTGCTGCCGAAGCCGCCGTGCAACAACTCCGCATTCAACCAAGTAAAAGACGCAAATAAATTCCTCAGCATGGCAGCTTAATGTTCATCTGTTGCCTCTCTTTCCTGCTGTCCTTCCCTGTTTGCTTTCTGTTTTTGGCATCCTCTGCTCACTCTGTTCACTGTCCCTTTGTCTGTGTAAGAACAGTATCAATACATAAATATGCTCTTTCTTATTTAGATTTTCTTTTAATTTACATAGACTGAAATAAAACTGGCTGTTTCTCCTTTGTTTCCACCATCCATCCAACCTGGCTCATAGTACTTGGTAGCTGTGTCTGTGATGTTTGCAGGCAAAGCAATGTTGTGTGTCCCTTTTGTGTGCGCTTAAGTATCCTATAGAATACAGAAATTATAAGCATAGGTGGCTGCCAATTTTCCAGGCATTACACCAAAAAAGCACACACATAAGTATTTAGAACAGATTAGCAATGAGATTCTTGTACCCGAAAACACTCAAAAATTTTAGGCAGAAGCGTAATGAGACCAAAAGTCAAGTTCTAGGACCTAAGGGGAGAAGCCATTTCAAGACAGTGCTTAAAAACATTAATAAATTATGCATGTGAAAATGTTATAGCTTTCCATGTGCAAAAATTTCTAGTCTTCTTAAAAATCTGTGAAGAAAATCGTATTTCTTATATTCTCAAAAAATGCATAACATTAATATATGTATCAGCATATGTGATGAGGCATCGTAGCCTCATTAAGGAGCACAATTGGGTCCATTCTGTTGGATCACACTTTGTATATGATAACAGAGATTTTATAGGTTATTTTTTCTCCTAACCATTGGAAATCCTTTGAAAGTCAAAATGTGCTATGTCTAGTAGCTGTAAATCAATTAAAGTATCACAATTTACCCACCTTAACTGCTGTATTTTCATTTCATTTGTAAAAATTTAGTCAATTGATGTAATTGTACAAAAACTTAAGAAGCACAGATATTTCAAAAATGTAGGTGGCCTGTTACTTCTAAGAGGCATTAGCCAGGCAATGGAGATAGATTGTCCCCTGAGTCACCATTTCCAAAGAAACAGCCAGTTTTAATCCCCTTTAGTGCTGTGCATGTGGTGTCATTTTTGGCATTTGAAAACACAACTTATTTAAATAGAGCAAAAGAACACTTCTGTTTGCATGAATAACATTTAAGCTGGTTCCATCTGAGGATACATACTCTGGGTTTCCATTTCACCCACACTGCCACAGCAGCACATAAAAGCGGTCAGTCTAATCATGCCAGGAAGCAGCACAGACACAGCATAGCAGGAGTCCTCCCCATTCAAAGAACTCAGTCTGATAATCTGCCTCCACCAGCCAATGGCAACCAAGACCAAAGCCAGCTAGCCCTCAGGAAGGTGATGTCTGATGGACCAGTCAAGCCAGAAGGAGGTGAGCAGAAAGGCCCTGTTCAAAGCACACAGCAAGAACATCCCCAAATTTAAAGCTCTCATCTTTAATTTTTTAGAGATTGTCTGATAAAATATGTTTATCCACTTTTTAATGTGCTTTTGTGGGCATGGCATTTCAGGACTTCATCATCACCATGTAAGTCCCAAGATCAGTCCCGTAATATATCAACTACAGTGATTTGTATTTTTCTATGCACTGGGCATCTTTTGACTTTTGTTGGGAAATAGATTAACAATACTCATATTGCAGAATGGAATGCATGCTACTAACCTAATCTGTTCAAGCATGACTATAAATATGTTGCATTGTGATAAAAGTTTAAATTGCTCACAGTTCAAGTTAGCATACCAGTTGGAATGTAGATCAGTATTTGTTGCGTATTATTTCAAGTGTAACTTTAAAAAAAAATTTAGTGGATTTTGGAAATTCTTAGAGGAAAGTAAAGGAAAAATTGTTAATGCACTCACTCACCTTTACATGGTGAAAGTTCTCTCTTGATCCTACAAGCAGACATTTTCCACTCGTGTTTCCATAGTTGTTAAGTGTATCAGATGTGTTGGGCATGTGAATCTCCAAGTGCCTGTGTAATAAATAAAGTATCTTTATTTCATTCATAAACTACTGGGTTCTGAGCCATTGTTATCTGATGCAGCTTAAAATGAGTGTGTCAGTTTTTGTTTTTTCATTTGATTTCTTGCAATAGATTCTAGTTACTGCTCCATTGCTAGTGAGAACTGTAATAATAGAACATTTGGGAGAAGAACAAAGTTCCATGCTGGAAACATTATAGATGGAAGATTATTACCAAGTAAAAACATCAGAGCTTACATAAAAATATAAATGATGGGGTTGGGCCACCCTACACAATGCTTCCACTATTTTTCTCTGCCATACCTAATCTACTTTGGTTCCTGGGTAAAGGAAGATAAATTACATGAATTCTTGCTTTGGAGATGTACCTAACCTTGATCCTATAGCTGTGTTCAGAAGGAAAAGCAAATTTACATCTGTCCCCACCCTGACCCCAACATTTGTGGAATTTTCCCCAAGAAAAAGTGCCACTGCCAGTGACAGGAATCAAACTAGATTATAAATTATCTTCAAATTTATTTCAAAACCACATATAAAGTTTTTTTAAAATAAAACCAGGATAGCCTTTGCCCTCCGTAAGTACCTTCCAGCCCTAAAATTCTTGAGTTTATGATTCTATATTTGGCACAAAATGAAAATCAAGCCTTATACTTTTGTATTGCATTTCTCTTTATGCTCATAAAATTGAAAACATTTAATATGCTCTTCCCCAATTCATCAAATATTTGGGGGCAATGTAAGATATATGTGGCAATACAGAGAGAAAACCACTGAGAAATTTCTTAAATTAGCCAGGTAATTTAAAAAAACAATTAGTTTAAATATTAGCATAATTCTGTATATGTGTTAATTCATCCCAGTTTTTAGATTATCACAAAGCACAATTTCCATTTTATTGCTAGCTGCTACTATTTTCTGAAAGTACTTAAAATTCTACCTCTCACTTTTTTCCTTCAAATAAGTTCAGTTGATTTCTCCATGTCATTCACTTTCTTACTTTCTTACTTGAAATTATCAATGTCATAATAAACACCTCCCTGATTTCACATCTTATTTTCATTATTGTGATTTAAGTATTACTATATAATATTTTGTATGATTTTTTTCCTAGATGTGGTTCTTAAATTTACATCAAAATACTTTAATCCTTTTGAATGATGCTCTGATAGATATTCTCATACATTTAAAGTGCTATAATTGAATTAGAAGTCACTCTTTATTGGCATCACAATCAAAAGGAAAACTAGATAACAGCATGCTTTCTTTTTTTTTTTTTTTTTTTTTTTTTGAGACAGAGTCTCCCTTTGTTGCCCAGGCTAGAGTGAGTGCCATGGCGTCAGCCTAGCTCACAGCAACCTCAAACTCCTGGGCTCGAGTGATCCTTCTGCCTCAGCCTCCCGGGTAGCTGGGACTACAGGCATGCGCCACCATGCCCGGCTAATTGTTTTTTATATATATATCAGTTGGCCAATTAATTTCTATTTATAGTAGAGACGGGGTCTCGCTCTTGCTCAGGCTTGTTTTGAACTCCTGACCTTGAGCAATCCGCCCACCTCGGCCTCCCAAGAGCTAGGATTACAGGCGTGAGCCACAGCGCCCGGCCAATAACAGCATGCTTTCTTATTTAGTTTTGTTTTTACTGATAATAAAAAGCCTTGTTTTCTAAAATATAAATCATTTCACTACTACTGTTAGTATACCAATAATATAATTGATCCATGCATTTTGGGAAACACTTAATAGAAAACATACTGTAGGATTAAATTTATGTTGAAGTACAATATAATTTGTTTAAAGCATGAAAAGAAAAATTGGTCAGAGATATAAACATATAAAGAACCAGCAACTTCCTGTTCACTAACAATAGAAATAAGTATTAGTAATAATTGTAAGTGTTTGGTTAAAAGTCTCCCATTTCAAACCTCACAATGGAGTTCATATAATCCCATCTGCATTCTGGAAATAACACTCTGCATTTGAATAGTTCTTCATGTTGTACAGTGTTTTGTCATCCATTTTCTCATTTTATCACACCAAGTGGATGAAGTATTCCAATATTCTTATTCCTGTTTTATGGGTGAGCAATCAGAGAGTCAGAGGGGCAGTTTAGCTGATATGAGAACACACGGCTAGAAATTTTCAGAACTAGCAAATATACCCTTGTCTTGTGACTCCTAGAGTAGCAGCTTTTAAATACATGATCCCCTTTAAAATCGAACTTTCCTGATTTCAATAAAAATAATGTACTTGTTATTTATCACTCGTGTTCTTACAAATGATTAGAGATAGCTAGAAATGATGGCAGAATACAATTTTTACTCTCTCTGCCTACACGATCCTCCTCTCTAAAGGTTGATGATTTAAACCAATGAAAGAAAACCTTCCCACTGCGTAATCCCAGCAAGGCAGAAAGCAGGGTTCTTAGAGAAGGCTATGTGTACATCTGCAGGAATTTCTATCAAGGGTGACAAAATTGTCCCTAAAGAGCTTTTCAGATGTTTTTTGTAAGCTTCTCAGCAGATTTCTGCTTGAACTAGCATAAAATATGGGTCAAGCAAGAATTATAGAGTGAGCCAGAAGGAACTTTTTTGCTCCCTCCGGAGTTTAGTTGCATGCTAGGAAACCTGAAGGGAAAGATTAGACAGATTGTGCCAAATCATCCTGATGCCTAAACAACACTGTTTGTATTTATAAATCTTTGGAAATGTTTTTGTTATTGTTGATTAATTTTATTTTCTTTCCCAAGCCAGTTGGTTTGGTTGAACACAGGCCCTGCCATTTCCAAAGGTGACACCAAGGAGGGAAGAGAGTTTAGAAAGTAGTTTTGATTTTTTGTTTGTTTAAAAACCATACCAAAATCAAAACCAATTAAAGCATTCTTAAAACCTTGAAGATTAATTTAGTTGGCATCTAATACATTACATTTTAAGTACAGTTTGAAAATTCCTGCACTATTTTTGTTCATGCTAAGACTTTGGGGATGAGTTTTAAATTTTAAAAATAGGTAATACAGGCTGGGTAGAAATAGCTCTGCCCCCTGGGTAATAAAACAGGAGCCCCTGAGACAGGTTGGGCAGATTAGGTGAGAAGATGAATCATTCAATAAGTTGTACAAGGGGATTATGATTGTGAGTTCCTTGGTGTGACCGGATTGTAGGAGAAAAGCCTGAAGCTACTTCCACAGATCTCTCCTGGAAATTCCACTTTCAATAAAGCTCATTTGCGGCACCTGTCAAAGAAGAGTTTCATGTCCATGTGTTGCCTTGGCGAACTCTTACCAAGCCATCACTCTGTGGGAGCTGCTCTCTTGGGCAAGTGGTAGGGGGTGGCTGGGTTTGGGAGCGGGCGGGCGCTGGGAGTGGAGGAAATTGTTGTTTACAGTAGCTAATCAGTGCCCCGTTTTCTTCTGGCCTGAAGTAGATGATCACTTCTGCTCAGAAGGAATTTAGCCTTCTCTGTTTCTGAAAAGGACAGGGCCCATAAGATTAAAAAAAAAAAAAAATTGTCAGAGAAATCAGAATGAGTTTATTTGGAAGTGAAGCATTCTTTAACACTGTATGTACGAGGTTAATTAAAACACATTTTACATTCCTCATTGCCATGTGCTTGTGCAAAAAGATTAAACCATTTAAAAAATAAAACTTTGAGCAGTTTAAAATAAAAAGAGAATTGAAACTGTAATGATGTGAACACAGCAAACAGCCAACAAAATCTGAGAGAATCAATTTGGATGATTTCAGCTTTCAAAGTTCTGTGCCTATTTCTCTGGTGGGGAGTAGTTTTTGTTATCTGTAAAAATCAAAATGCTCTTCAAAAGTTTTGTTTCTTGAAAGATTCCATATTTTCTTAGAAGGACTGATTATACATTTTCAAATATTTCTGTAGTCATTTAAATTTATTGCCAGAAATATCTCCACTGTATGTACAGAGTCACAGAGAGCAAATGTGCAACTCTGACCACATGACATTCTCTCTCGTTTATGGACCTTCATTCCTGAAGGTGAATCGACTGACCTGCCATCCATGGGTACTTTTGTTCTTCTCCAGCAGTAGCCATGAGTCTACACCGAGCCATCCACATACTTTGGTCTGGTCCACACTGGGAATTTATATGTTCATTTCATCCGACATGAATAGCAAGACCTACTGGCCCATTTAAATACCAAACTCGGCTTCCACACTGCTATGCCTTAGTCCCATGATCTAGCTATGGGCCTATATAGCGAGGATGGGATTATTAATATGTGATCTAAAAAGAAGAGAAAGGCTTATTACTTAACACACCAAGGTCTCTTAAATACTACTTATTTATGATATGTCTTTACTTTAAAAATAATATCCATGAAACCTAGTTTTAGTTTTTTAAATGCAAATTATTTGACTTTGGGCTTGTGCAAATTATTTTCAAAAAGTTAGTGTATCAGATTATCAGCAGGGAGCAGGACCTGTGGAAATGAGACAGGCAAGTAAATGCCAATGGGGGAAGAAAATGGGAAAATTGATGGAGACACGGTGGGGCATGGGGGCAGTCAGGGTACACCATGAGCATGGGGTGGGGAACTTTCTCGCCTGAGTAGGAGGATCACGGAACCAGGGAGATGCTACCTAAGGAGAGGTGGGGCAATGCCAAAGACACTGTTTGGCTACTTTACAATATTGTCTAAATGCAGGTATCTATCTATCCATGAATTACTTATTTTTCCACTTTTCATCCACATGTATTACATTATGTAAAACCATAATATTTCACCCATTCTCCATTGTGCAAGATGATTTGGGGAGGGGGAGAAACATGGGTATGGGATACAATGAAGGGAATCTTCATGTGTACTGAACAAGACTGTGAAAATATTTTTTAATTTTTATTTTATCACTATGCTGTATGTGTTAATATGTTATTAATCACTGAGAAGCCAAATACAGTGATGGATTTTAAATGAAAACATATTAGAAATATAGAATTTTGATTGGAGTGTTGAGTTTGTTAGAAGTGTGAATAGGAATGACACAGATATAGTCATAGCTTTATATTATATCTTACTGTGGTTTAAAGATACTAAACATTACAATTTATTAATTAAATTGATTATAATTTGAACAGAAACTAATCAAAATATTAGTATCAAAAATCAAACAAGGCAGATAAATGTTTCAGAAACAAATGTTTTATAAACAAAGCATGAGTCTCTTTTTTAAACATATAATAAAGATAGCAAAATACAATTTCTATATTTGTTCTTAAAAAGAACAGAAGTAAAATCTACTTTTCCTCATTGAAACATTTCGAATGCAAAACCACATTATTTCAAGTTCTATAGGTCATATTTTGTTTTTATCTGACTCTTTATGTAAAAATAACAGAATATAGAGAAATTTAGAAAAGGGACATTTTTACAAGTACTTAATTCAAATGTCTTTCTATATAGGTCTATCACATACTTTTAGTTCATTTTAAAGCATTCTCATTGCTAATGACATTTTGTAAAGTAAATAGCTATTGAATCACTATTTTGGCTCCATCCAGTATTAATATACAAGAACATTAGAAAGACTTTATGTGGAGAAAACCCCTTTTTGGAAGAATTTGTATTATTTTATGCCTACCAATTATCATTATTTACTCTAGGTTTCCTTGTACCATAAAATAGTTGGGTTTTTTTGTTTTGTTTTTAAGCAAAGATATAACAGATAAGCAAGCTTTTATTATATATATAATTTGGAATTCAGACCGCATACTTCTAGAGTTGTGAAGTTCTGAGTGAAAAAAGTTCTGAAGAAGCTTAGAGATGATTAAAAAGAATAATAATATCAATAATAAACCTTTTCAAGAAAGGCCACTAACTTTATATTTTTTTCATACAAAAAATAAAATGAAAACTGAAAAGTACCGTAAAATGGTCTTGATGTACATAATTGTTTAAGATGACTGTCAAATAAGTGGAGGCTAATTGGTCTCTTCTCATTTTCACGGTTAGCACTTCATTTCCATTACTTTAGGTCCCCACTCGTAGTTCTCAAAGTGTGTCCACTGACTCCCAGGGGATCCCAGAAATCCTTTCAGGGGTCTGCAATGTCAAAAAAAAAAACTCTTAAGAATATTAAGATGTTATTTGCCTTTTCACTCTCATTTTTTTCAAATGTGCATTGGAGTATTACAGCAGGTACAGAAGGTGTCACGACATCATTGCTTCGATAACTAATAGAATATGTGCTCGTACATTTTTTGTTTTAATGTTTTCTTAATTTTGAGTATGATAAATATCAATAGATACAATCTACATGAAGCAAATGTCTTTGGATGACTCAATAATTTCTAAAAATGCAAAAGGAGTCTTGAGGCCAAAATATTTAAGAGCCACTGACCTAGACCTATGCATAATCATCATTTTTACAGTAGCCAAAGACAGGATAACAGAGTTTCATCAAAAATATACTTATCATATTTGTCAAATTTTCTATGCCTTATGTATCTCTCCTATTGAGTTTCAGAACCTCTCCTTTCCTTTCTCATTTAGTGTTAATTTATAATTATTAAGATTGACAAATGACTTTTTTCCAATTTATATAGCATATTTAAAATATTTTATTGAACATGATTTACATTGTTATTATATGTCTACATTTTTACTTCTACCTTTTAAAATTTGACTGGTAAGTCACCTATCAGCTTTAATCAAGGGGCTCCCAACATAGAGTGGAGTGATAAGAAGTGCTATAAAATAAAGGTAGAATAAATTTTACTTTTGTTCTTATCTTGAGGATAAAATTTATTAGAAAAACATTTGTTTATAAATTATTGATTTATTTATCTTCCATTATATTGCAAATGAATTATATTGGCGTAAACAGAGAGAAAACCTGAAGATTATCACTTTGATTCAAATTTGTGGGAAAATTGAAAGTTTCTTACCTGACACTTGGTCCTTAATTTCAAGTATTTAATTTAGTGAGCTTTTAAATATTTAATACTAAAAAGTATATACTTTTAAATGTTTAATGCTAAAAAGGATATACATAAATAAATATGTATTTATCACTTATAGAAAGTATTATCTGAATTACATAAATTAGGTCATTTATTCACATTTATATATAAATTTGTTTATTTTTGATAGCATATTGTGTTTCAACCTCTTCAATATATCAGTGATACTGAAGCAGACAAAACAGGCAAAAATCACTGTCCAATGAATCTCTTATTCTAGTAATATTTATTGAATAAAAATTTAAAGTATCTTGGAAAAATTATTAAGAAAAAGAAAAGCATAAGTTTTGTCTACCTACAACTGATATGGTAAAAGAAAAATGCAATTGGTCATAGACTTAAGTTTGTATACATCCAACCATCATCATGCTTACAAATACCTGGAAATTAGAATTAATTATACTTTTATCTGTCCTGGCTGGTTCTCTCTCATAATCTTTACAATCCACTGGGATATAATCAACTACAGGTGGAGAGAAAGTGTTTGAAAATGATTTGGAGAAAGTAGAAAAATTAATGTAATTAAGTAGATAGTTTAGATCTCACAGGACTGGACATGCATTTATCTAATAATTGTCAAAACTTCCTCTTTACTTTGTAGCCACTTACCAAATTTGAATGAAATGAAAACTAATGCTCAATGTTTATTGTAGCATTAGCCATATAAGTCACTTTGCTATTATTAATTATTATTTCCTTACACTGGAAAGAACCTTATTTCCTTAGTGCAGAATTTTATAAATAAAATATTTGGATTCCACTTAAGGACAACAACCTTGTTATCTAAGTATTCATAATCTAAATTATTGCAGTTTCAGGATTATGTAAGAACATTTATCTTAAGGGATGCTTAGAATTACTTTCCAGTCAAACAAACCTGCATGCTTTACAGTAGTCTTTATTCCTGCTTCATTTTTTTTTTTCTCTGTCAGGTCTTAGAAATACCTGTCTGACAACCTAATTCAAGTATAGTGCAAACAAACTGTAGGAAAGAATATATTTCTGCTTCAAAAGAGAATGAAACGAAAATTGAAAATTTTAAGAGTTGCCCATGAACAACTGATGTAACTCTTGAATGTTTTCTCTTCCAAATACAATCCTCCTTACTATTTACCTTTTAAAGATAAAGATCTTTATTGTATTTGTATTTTTATTACAAAACCAGAACTTGGCACTTGATACATTCTTTGTCCATTCTATTCATTTGAACATAGCTGGAATTACAGCCTAATTTATTAAAGACAAATGAATTTACTTCCTTGATTTTCCTGTCTTAATCAAACTTTCTTCCATCATTTACTATGAAATTTTGATCTTTACTTAAACTGTATTTATTTAAAGTGGTTTCTTCCAAAATCAGTTCTAGACCAAAACACCTCAAAAGAGGAAAAGGTACTTAAAAGGCAACATTATGGTATAAATGCAAGGATTATAGCATATTGAGCCATTATATATTTTTCATGTAAGAAAAAAAAATCCTCTCTACCATGTTATTAGTACTATTAGAACTAAGTATACTCTCATTTGTTATATTGAAGTTTTATACTATAACTTCTATTCCCTGAAGTGATGGTTGATCTTATTAATATTAATAGAAAGCTAGAGTGAATGATTAGTGAATATGGAAATCACCTGAAAATTATTGGTAGTATTAGATAAAAAACAAATTTAAGTTGCTCATTAAAATGTCCTGAAAAATTCAGTCATGAGGCTAATGTGTATGGAGAGAGAAAAGTATGAACACAATTAAGAACTTTTCCAGCTTTCCTGGGACGTAACAAATAGAAGCCTCACATTTCCGTCTTCCTCTCTGAAAGAAGCTACTGTGTGAATATGGAATATCTTACTTAAGAGACATATTCTGATTTTTATAAGGAAAAAAGACATCAACATTCCATTTCTCATGGCTTATACCTTTCTAACCTTGTATATTGTTTATATATAAAATATACCTATAATGACTATTATATATAGTCATTTAATAATTTATCTTTTTGGAAAGATTTTTCAATGACATCCTTCCTTCAACTGCCCCACCCAAGCATTTATAAATCACTGATATAGATGCTAGCATTGTCTCTTTTCAATACTTTTATTTGTGAAAACTTGTAATTTGATAGTACATGAATATTCCTACAAATAGCTATATTGAAGCTATCTAGGCCATTTTATAGCATCCGCTTTCCTTTAAATTTTTCCAAATTAGATAATAAAAATACTGAAGTAGACTTAGAAAAAAATAATAAACTTTGAAAGTACTTGTAAGGTGTAACATCTCTTCTTAAATTAATAGCCATGAATTGTAATAGAAAAGATACAAAAAATTTAATTGTGCATAATTCAACAGAAAACATACTGAATAATGCTGGTCACAGTGGAAGAACTTAAAACCTGACATTTTCAGGTCCACACTAAAAAAAAAAATCAAAAAATAATATAAAACTGAAAAATTTCTTTTGTAAAAATAATAACAAAAACAGTTACAGCAATAACAACAGATAAGAGAGAAAAAAAGACAGGAAGGCAAGAAAGAGAAAGAAAGAAAGAGAAGCAAAGAGGAGAAAGAAAAGGTGTTTAAAGAAAATACTTAACCTAAGTTAAAATTATAGCTAGTTACCACAAGAAAAAAAATGCATTCCCCAGATATATGATTTCTAAAACAGCTGGGTAGTTACTTCATTTCTATCACTAAACTATTGGATAAACAAAATGATTATTGATTGATTTACATAATTTCAAAGAGTTAATCTCAAAATCCTATAGACCATGACTATGAAGATAATACTACCGCATCAACCAAGTAATTTGGGAAATTATTATACAAGCTACCGACATAATACATTATTTTTGAAATATTTGGAAATAGCTCTGTGCTGGACCAAAGAGATAAAACCAATGGTAGAGCATCACAGGCAGCAACTCTATATACACTCCAAACTCTGAATTCTGAAGTAAGCAGAGACCTCACCTTTTTTAGACAATTGACTATAACATTAAAGTACATTAACACTTTTTACTTTTACTTCTCTCTTCATCTCATTAATTAGTGTGTGACCTTGAACAGGTTACTTAATCTTTACAATGCTTGGTTTTTCTGTAGGCAAAATGATAGTACCAGAACAGGTTTTCTTTAGAGTTCTTACCAGCATTTAATTTCCATGATTCCCCAACTAGAAAGTCAACTCTGAGCACAGTGCTGCCATCGTGTGGTAGGTACAGTGATAGCCTTGCATATTTAAGTACTGTATAGTAGAAGGGGAAAGAACCAAGGGAGCAAACTAATTGAAGACAGATGTGCAGTCAAAGAGACACTACCAGATTTAATTAAGGTTAGCCACAGTGGAGTAATAAAACACAATGATGTCTAACCATTTAACAGCCAAAGAAAGCGAAGAGGTCAAAGAATAATGTAAAACAGATTGAATTGCCTCACAGAAGATAAAATTTGTTTACCTGAAATGCCCCCTCAAGAATTCACAAAAATGATTTAATATTCTAAGATTTATTCTTCTAGGGCACCGGATTCTTTCTACAAAAGAGCTTATTCCATCATGTGTTTATAGCATCTACTCTTTCCTCTAGTTGGTACTTGATAGTACACTTAGTATTTCAAAAAGAAAGTAGACATGAAAAAAAGTAACATTAAAAATGGCCCCCAAAATGTATTTTATTATAATGAAAATCCCTCAATTCTTTTATAAAATAAATGTTTTTATATGCAATACACAGGCACCTAGTACATTCATGCACCATAGGTCTGTGATTTCCAAAACTCTGATTAAAAGAGTTGGAAGAATTAAGCAGAGGTAGAATGTTACTATACATATTATTTTCTTTTGTCACTCCAATTTGAAATATATATAATATTCACAGTTATGAACTTTTTTGAAATTCATAAACCTATGGTCTCCAGTGTTTGGTATATTATTAAATACTTCAATCAAACCAGTGTTTGGGAAAATTGGGATAAAAAAATCAAGTTGAGTCATCACATTTTTTTATACTTTGAAATTGTCATCTCTGATTTTAAAAGCTAAAAAAGAAGTTTACTCCTCAAAACTTCTTTGACAAAGAACACATATGCTAAAAAATCCCCTTCCATACCAAGTGGCCTTCTTCATGAGAGATTTATGATTTTTATAAAACACAAAGCTGGATAAGAAGTAAAATATCTACTAAATCATTCACACGTTTTGATTGGTTAAGGGAAAGAAGTATTAATATATTATTATTATTAATTATTCATTAAATATTGTTTGAACATGGTTCCAGGACAAGCCTTTCGGGAGGTTACCAAGGAACAAATGTAGTTGCTGCTTCCAATAATGACATGCATGTAACAATTGCAATCAAAAATAAAATGCGATAATTGACATAAAAGATACACAGATTATGTGTTACAAGAATTCACATTAAGGAGACGTCACTTCTGATTGGGAGAATGAGGAAAATAAATGAAGTAGGTGATATTTTAGCTGGGCCTTTACAGATAAATTTAATTTAGATGCAAGAAAGTGATGGAATAGAGAAGGGCTTAGCAAATCGAAAAGAACAAAGGCAAACCAAAGGGATCCAGAGTGAATGATCCGAGTGGGCTTTGGTGTAAAGTATATGAATGAGAATTATAGTAGATACATGTGGAAAGGAGCAAAAGTTTGCAAAAAGCAAACTAAAGAATTTGAATAAAATTATTAGGTGTCTTAAAATTATGTAAGATCCATCCTTACATATTAAAGTCATAAAGTACTTTATTTGTTAAAAATTTGCATTTATGCAGATGTAGCTTAATTTAATAGAATTGATGCTTTCTTATTTGGGGTCTGTTAAAAGAGAAGGAAATGAGTAAAGACACATGTTGTTCTAAGTATCTGGAAAAGAACTATTAAAATAGTTGGATTCTTAGCACCAGCTTATCAAAACCTCTGCATTTTTGTATGTTTTATCACATTTTGTGCTATGTAGAGATAGCCTGGTAAAAAGGGAAGGACTGTTTTGCATTTTAATTTAATTCATTTTCAGAAACTAACCAAATATCAAGTTATCTCTACACTATACTTAGACACCAGGTTAAGAATAAAAAACTTAATCAGTCACCAGATGTTTCTGTCTAAAATTTCTGTACATGCAACCTTAGACATATTGGTATTTTGCAGAAATATTAAATAGACTTACATTTGTTCCCCTATATATATATATATGTTCTCTAGATTTGGTTTTGTTTTTCTTTCATATTTCTTATAAAATATTATTTGTTTGCATTTAAAACTGTTGACAAACACTTGCATAGACTTCCCAAATAACATTTCTATTCAAGGAGATATGCAAGATGAAAAAAAATTGTCTTCCCTTAAATTTATTTCTAGCTTTGTTTCTTCTTCTTGTACTATTTTACATTCTGCACACATTTCTCAAATTTCCTGAAAGAGGAATAGAACTAAAAATTGCATCAGGTAAAACCAAAGTTGACAAAAAAAAAAAAGATTGAATATTTTGAAATGGAAATAACAAATCATTTCTATAATGCAGCTATTCTGATTAATTGTGATATTGCTCTTAAAATACTGAAAATTATTTTAATTTACTAAAGATAAATTGATTATGTCTATTAATTGAAGTTTATCTTTGAATATAATATATTAAGATTTTCCAGTTGATGAAATCAATGTCTTCCATTCAATAGTCATAGTAAAAAATATTAACAGTCTAGATGGTTGGATTATATAATGCCAATCAAAAAGTAGGACAGCTTTCCTTTGTTTATAATCAATTGACTAATCTGACTCATTATGCAGTTGATTATGCTGTTTAGTCTACATTATACATGTTCATAATTTTATATCCTAGTCAGACTTTCACATTTTTTAAATTATCCTTTAAAAAAGTCTTTAACATTAAATATACCAACTGTGTTTCTTCTACATACGTTGAAGAAATATTAAAGAAACATAACTATTCTCTGTTTCTATAAATCCAGTCCTATGGGTTACTAGAAATTCACTGGTGGCTGGCTGTTTAACAACTTTCAGACCTTTTTCTAAATAGCTGTTTCCAACTTATAACATCTGATATATAATTGACTATTAAAAATGTTCTCCTTATTTCCTTATTCTAAAGAAGGGGTCCTATTGTCACTTGAATAAATGTGACTTTAGAGAATCTACTATTGCTGAGATGGAAGAAAGGAAGAAGTAGGGGAAGGCTAAATCCTTTTCAAGACTTGATCCTAGCTACCCTGACAATTGATTTTCTGTCCTCAAATGGTTTCCAACAAAATGTTTATATTTTTCATTTCATTTGGTTCTATTGGTTAAAATTCCACCAGATTAAGAATCATTGTGTTTTTATACATATCCTTAAGAAATGTGTAGATATCTTAGCATACTGAAATGATTATGAAGTGTTCACTCAATATTTATGAATCTATCCAACTGGCTAATAAACTCCTTATGGAACAGGGATGCATTTATGGAAAGCAACTCTAAGTAGCTTTGCAGTTTAGAACACATCTAGATTAAGAAGAGAACTGAGATAAATTCATTGTCGAGGACTGTGTAAGCTCAAAGACACTAGAAAACAGCCATTGACAGTAAAGCCCTAAAGAAGAGGTGGGTATGGCAAATAATACCACTGGGCTCCAGCTGTATCTCACTCCTCATAATCACAATCAAATTAGGTAGGCATTACTGACTATTGTTTTCAAATGAAGAAAGAGACTTAACAGTTACCGCAGAGTGGGTTGGGATTCAAAACCAGATCAATATGACCAAAGATCATGCTCTCTGGCAGGAGACAAACATAACAATTTCAAAAACTTACTATAGAAACTTCTCCCCAGCAAAGTAAGTGGAAACACTTGGCTTCTATTCCTTCCTTTTGCATCAAGATTTCTTCCCAAGTCTCCTATAAATCTAGCAATCCACTAACAATATTAGTACTGTACCCCTATTACATAATTTATAGCACAAATTTATAATGTTTCTATAGGAACATGGGTTCTTTTATACAAATATCAAACTTAAGAAATTTTTGAAACAAATCCCAAGCATAAACTGAGAAATGCCTAAGGGGAAACAAATATCTTTAAATTTTAAACACCTGCTGGAAATAGTTGGTAGAGTTACATACAAACAAGCACAGAATTTTCAATCACTTCTTGAAAATATCCTATTTTGCACCTTTTATCCAAGAAGAAAAATAGATTATTGGTTATTAATAGATTAAAAAATTAAGCAATTTCCTTTATCCTGTTATTTATATCCACCCAAGTCTTTCTAAACTCTTTTCTCCATGATGTAGCCAAAATTCTTATTAGTTATGCCATATCACTATTGCAATACTGTACAAATAAACCACAAAAATATAAAATAGAATAGTTGCATATAATTTAACTGTCTAAAAATTAAATGCTTTTTTCCTAAAAGGGATTGTTTTTCTTCTGTGGCCAATAAAAACAGTAAAGTAATTTAGTGTTGCCCTGTGCATTATCAGTTAAGGAAATGAAAATAAAAGGCAGGTTGAGAAATGTAGAGACTTGCGATAGCTGTTTCTTTCTACATGTAAATTAAGAAAACGTATAATTATGCATTTGAAGATCAGTGTGAGCTTCATTTATTAACTGTGGTGTTGACTCTTCCCACACCATGCAGCAAAGCCTACCAATCACCGGCCTGCAGAAAGCTCTGTGTCCACCGGCTCCTCGGGCAGCAGCTTTGGCAGCGGGTATAGCGTGGACAGTGAAGGAAGCAGCAGCACTGCAGGGGAGACTAATCTATTTCCTATTCCAAGGATGTAAGTGGGTCTCTCTTTTTTTTTTTTTTCCACTGCAAAGTTAACAGCATCATGAGTAAGGAAACATTTAAGAGGAAATAACTAGATAATTATTCAATTCTGCGTCATCGTCTCTGAAACACTTGAACTGTTTGTGCCTATAGAAAGATAGATGGTTCGGGAAAAGATTAGATTAATTCGGTTAATTCTAAGGATGAATGCTCATCACTACCAGGACTACTCAATCTGTACAATCTGTATTTAATCTAAAAACTACTAAAAATCATAACTTAGCCATGCCGAAATAAAGTCCAGCAGTGGTGCATTAATGTTTTAATCATGTAATGACCAAATACAAACACTGTTGATATTCAAGACATGGATTAATTTACTTTGAATTAGGAGATATTTAAACATCTTCAAAGAACCCAAAGATCATATTTGAAATAGATGACACATTGGTTAATCATATAGACTTTTCTACTATAAATCTCTTTATAATTATTAATAAAATGGAAGGTTTTGAAGTGTTTCTAGAACAAATATCAAATAGTACATAGGTCCTTGAGTAGGTACTCTTGGAATAAAGCTCATTCATAATATATTATGCCTCAAAAGAAAAATCATTTTGCAAGTCAAATGCAAAACTAAAGCAGATTGTATTTAGAATGTGTTAGAATAGATTTAGTCATATTGGTGGAAAAATTTAGCAGCATTCAAGATAAATATGTAGGGTATGTCTGTTCCAATATCAAAATCTATACTCCCCAACCTTTCCTTCTCTCCCCACTAACTAGTTTTCTGGGTTTTGAAAATACCACTGGGCCATCCAGTCTACTGCCTGGTTTTGTAAGGCCTGGGAGCTAAAAATGGTGTTTGCATTTTTAAATGTTTGAGGAGAAAAAAAAGGAAAACATTTTGTGATATGAAAATTATATAAAATTGAAATTTCAGTGAACATAAACTAAGTAATATTAGAACACAATCACACCCATTAGCTGTGTAGTCAGAATGTTCTGAACTAAAGATTTCTCATTGGGAATCAGAAAAACCTCATCCTTCACATGACCCACAATTACATTTACTTTGTATTTTATTTAGCTTCATAATCCTGTAAAATTTTTTGTATAGTCTTCAAAATGTACTTACCACATATTTTGGCTAAGAATCTAATGTTAAAATCAGTTTTCATTAGAAGCAAAGACTGTAGCCAGCTATCATCATTAAATTACAAAATCTAAGACTCAAGAACAAAAACTAAAAATTATCAAAATGTATTTTTATTATAATTACCAAAAATTGTAATATCTGCTTTTTTGAGATTCTGTCACAGTATAAGGATAGTGATTTTTCAGCACTCTGATTTGCTAAATTAGCAATACGAAAAAGACACTCGCTTTCAACTGAGTTTGGCTCAGTAACAAGGTATGTTTGAGTTTGCTCTGCAGCATAGTGGACTGGTGAAAGTGATCTCACTGCTAAGTTATTAAGCTTTTCTTCTTCTGTGATACTAACAGAGCAGAGTTCATTATTTTCAACTTAACTACTTGTCTTGAATGTCAATGAAGCAATAACACAAATTGAATTTTTATGCATTGCTTTTATATACATATATATTCAGATGCACATCCTACATATGGTATATAGTCTGGTAAAAAAATGTTAGAAATTGTATAATTTGCACATACTTGGTCCTTCACATGATGACTTAATAAACATGTGTGCTTAAACCTTTAGCCTAGAATTTTCATAATGGAACAATTAATGACTTTCAAAATAAAACAATTTCTGAATTTACACCTATTCCTCTTTCATTATGTACAGAAACATTTCAGCATCTTCTCTGAAGTAGAATGATAAAAGGATCTTTAGAGCAGTTTTCAAGTAAGATATAATTAGATTCTTAAGAAATAAATATGGTTACATTTTCAACAGGTCCAGAAAACTAAGTACTTTTGTGAGAGTCAAAATGAATTGTTAGTAAATCCCGCTGTTAGAATTGCTGGCAACAAATTACAGTATCAAGACATTCTTCTATTTAAGCATCCTTTTTAAAATTTAAGAATTTTTACTCATTTTTCAAGTATCATATCTAAATATGTATACAGACAATTACAAAATCTTTCATATGCCATGCAGCTTTTCTTCTGAATGAAAAAAAAAGTGGCCTACAGTCTTTTGACTGTTGCATTATCAACCTTCCAAGCTCACAATACTCAGTATCATGAATTTTTCATTTAGTTGGCTTTCCAAGAAGTTTGATGCTGAAACTAAAAGTGATTAGCAGATTCTGGTCTAACTCTAAGCTGTTATGAGCATACTTACCTATTACTAGGTTATATTTATTGAATGCTTATAATTTCTCAGGTACTGTGTTAAATGTTTCATATGTATCTTTCACTTGATAGTTTCACAATCAAAACGTAGCTAATATTAATCTCCTTATGTTACAAATGGAGAAACAGTCTCAACCAGGTTCTTTGCCTTAGATTATACACAGCAAGACATAGCAAAGCCAGAAGCAGAGACCAATGAGGCTGAATTCAAAACCCAGTTTGCTTAACACACGTGAAAACTCAGGAAGGATCTGAAAAAAAAAAAAATCACTAAGTGAAACAAACAAACAAAAAAATCTGTTGATACAATGTTATTTTTATATGTCATTTATTTCAATATTTCTCTTCTCACCAAAGTCTCTATAACAACTCATCATTACGAAGTTTAAAGATACAAACACCCCTTCTCACTTATTGTGTTAAAAATGGGGGGAAAAAATTACAAAACAAAATTTGGAAATTTCATGATGAACTAATTTTTTGATAAATGACTCTGCAAATAAGACTGAATTTTGAGGAATTTTGACTGGACTAAATAGGAATAATAAGTTCCATTTTAAAATCAACATGATATGGAGCAATTAACTGTGTATGTTTGCCATTCAAATAATCTACTGCAGGTCTGAAAATATAATATTTTATCTTTGGAAACTTAGCCCCCTTATTTGCATTCAGAAGATCATAACTGTACACATCATTTCATTTTCTTTTAAACAGAGGGAAGATGGGACAGAATGGACAAGAGCCTGTAAAACAGCCAGGGGTAGGAGTAGGACTAACAGACACTGAAGGTGAGTTAAAATCTTTACCATGTTAGACTTAGGTTGAACCTACACACCGCACTATAAGTATTTGATTTGTTATTCTCTTAATGTGAATTTAAATGTCTAAGTACTAATGGCAAAAGCACTAGGTAGTAAGTCGTCATTATCCATTAAATGAGAATGACTTTGTGTTTATTTAACAATTTCCCAATCCCCTCATTTTATATTTAACATTTAAGTACATTGGGATACTGAACATTTAAAAGAGAAAGTAGGATGACAGGAAAAAGACTTAGAAGACTTTCTCAGGGAAAAACAATAATATCTTCTTGAAATTTTAAGATGTGTTTTGTTTAACATATCATACAAATAAAAATCAATCATGAAACCTCATTTAAGTCCATGGAAATTCTTAAATATTTGAAGCTGAGAAGAAACTAATGGTGTAAAAATCATTTCAAAGAAATACTAATTACTGAGCTAAATTCTAAAGTATAAACTTAATTTGAACACCAACTTTAAAATTAAATTTGGTTTTATCAAACAAATAGCAAATTATTACAAAATGCAAAAAAAAAATCTCTAACTTCAGCAAACACAATAATAGTATCTATAGCCTGCACGATGACTAGCTTATGCTTTATAACATTGTGATAAAATCTGGTAGTTCTGTTATCCTTCATGAATTGCATCAACATCTCAATAATTTTAACTATTCTAAGTACTTTACACTATTTTAAGTACTTTTCATGTATCTCTTTTAATTCTGACAATTACCTTTGAGGTAAAATATTGGCTTTACATAAAAGGAAACTGAAATGCAAACATAGCACAATGTCAGAACAAGTGAAAATGACACAAATGGTCATGCTATTAAAACATATGATTATTGGTATGGACTCAAAGAGCACTAAATGGGGAAACAGGAGATAGGTTTCAAATCTGATCTGTTACTAGGTATGTGACACTATTTCTCTATCTTCCAAAACCTCATCTGACAAATTCTGAATTTAAGTGATACCTAAGTTTTCCAATGGGCTTAAGTGGATACTACATTTTTCTGGTTCTACTCAAAACTCTCAATTCTTCCTTGGACTCTCTGGAAAACTATTTCCTCTACCTCATGCTATTAATATGTTTCCCAGGGTTCCAGCCTCAATCTACCAGTCCTCTTAAGTATCCTCTCCCTGCATAAACTCATCAATTCCTTCTATGTTGATTAGTCCCAAATCTACTGCCCACACTCCCTGGAATTCAAACTAAGACAGTTAATGCCTGCCTGATATTTGCGTCCAACCAAGAATAGAGAAATCACTCTGAATATTTAACATGGAGGAAATGAACAACTGGCAATTGATTATATTCTCATGAAAGAGGTTGAGAAACTGAGTAGGGAACAGCAAGGCAATAGAAGGAAGCTACTGTCCCTATAGACTAGAGGCCAGTTTGAGCTGAAACCAGGACAAGCCTGTCTTGCTGAGAGCAAAAAACAAGAATGAGAATAGCAAATGCCAGAAATATATTCCAAGACAGACAAGGATGGGGAGAAATATCCTGGTTTCTCCCTTTCTCCAATTCTTCAATCTCTGCCAGTGCCTGATCAAATCCAATTGCAAACTAGTTGACAGGGAAGCAGCAGAGGAGAAGGCTACTTTGAGAAGAGAGCAAGAGAAACACTGACCAGAGAATGCATCTGAGAGCACATATGCATAGCACCAGCATAGTGGTTTACCTCAATGTATCAAACTACATATGCCCTGCACTTAATTCACCCTCTTCCCCATTCTTCCTCATTTTCCTTCTATGTTTTTCTACAATTCACAAAATTTTCGCTAAATTATATTATAATTGGCATATTTTATCATTGTTCTTTGATTTAAATGATCTATTTCTACACTTGTCTCCTCCCTAATGCTGAACAGCTCTCAGACCAGAGGGATGGTTTGTTCATCTTGGTATCCTAGCAGAGAGCCTTGTCCACAGAGTTGCTTAAAAATGTTTGTTGAGTAAATGAATAACTAATATGATCATCTATACAATTAATGGCTATTAGTATTCATCTGACTCTAGAATTCATGTATCTAAAGAAGTAATGAATGCAAGTTATAGCTATTGAATTTTACCTGTTTTAAAGGTAAAGTTTATATAAATATAATTGTTTTAGTATAAATGTTAACAGCTGTCAATGAATAGAACTTGTTCATCCTAACACTGCTTTCTTTTTTTGTGTAAGTCCCACACAAAAGTTGTTTCAAAAGAAGGAGCTGATCAGAGGCTACTTTATTCTTAAACTCATGAGTCAATATGTTTTCACTTTAGTGAAATGACCCTGATCAACAGCTGATCTCAGATTAGTTAATGGGCAGAGGGGTGAAGGGTCAGGATGGGAATGAGATAGAATATGTAATATAATGTGAGCAAATTATAATAATGTGCCCTTTAGGTGGCAATATTTTGGACAAGTTGTTTTTGGCTGAGTTACTACTGATACTCGACAATAATCAAATGTATAATTCACATATCTATATGAAGTTGGGCATGAATAGTTCTGTAAGAGATGTATAAAGGATAATCATATGGAGAAGAAAACTGCAATAATATTAAACCTTCAGAAACAATTTTAAATTAGAAACAATATGTAAGAAGAGTGGGGAGAAATGATTAAATTAGGAAGTTACTTGTTCTGAGAAGATAGAGATGACATCAATTTAAAGTGCCAGATTTTGTTTCTACATAGAAAAAAATGGAATTAACTTTGAGTTGTCTTTGACATGTATGATGCATATTTTTTTGTTTTGAGAGATCCTGAGAATTACTTTTAATTTCTTTTATTGTCAGTTAACAGAAACAGCCAATTTAATGGGAAAACAAAAAAACAAATGGGTAATTCAGTTTGTTTTTAGGCAAAATATATAGTTTCCTGATTGCATTTCTCCTCCTTTCAATTCTTCACCAGGGCATCAGAAAAACTGTGTGTCTTTGTAGATAAGAACAGTTTTCTTGAAATTGTGGCTACTTACGATGTTCCGCTTTGTCTTGAGTATTTCATATTATTCGTTTAAGCACATTATTTTTATGACCACCTTAGTCTACTCTAAGGGATATTGATCTGCAAAGATTTACTCTAAGGCAGTATACTTTAATCCAAAGTATATCATATATTTTAAGTAATCACTTTCAGACAGTTTGTTCACATAAAATTCTTATTCTTGTTTTGACTTTATAAAGTGCAGAATGTAAAAAGTAATGCTTTATGGGATTGAGATTTTCTGTCAAGCATATTATTGAATTTTTTAATGTTAAATATCCATATTCTTGTTCTACTTATTAAGCAAGTCTATTAATTCTGGCTTCTATTTTTTTAAAAAAAGTCATTTTTCTACTTAGTCACTTTTTAAATAATGTTTCATCTTCTCTATAGCAGTGACTTATGAATTTTAATCCCAATGTGAGATTAATTCAATGGATCAGAATGTAAGACCTGTTAAATGTTCTTGGGTTCTGACCCAAGTTGTAGTAGAAAATAATACTCTTTTGGACTATCTCTGCTAATAAATGATTGAATTTCCACAATTTAATTAAGTGCATAATGTAAAGTGCAAATTAGCACTGAGTTTGGCACATGGTTAACACCTTTTAAGTTGTAGCTATTATTAAATTAGAAAATATGGAACAGAGTCACTTGGATCCCATCCAAAGGAGTAATATTATTCAGGATTGATCAAATAACATGTACTTGTTGAGAGAGCTATACAAGACAACTTTTCTTTAAGATTTAGAGCAAACCAATTAGACTCTCCAAATGTGCAGATGAGTGTTTTTTCAATTTACATTAAAAATGTAATGTAAATTTACCCTTAAGATAGGCCGTCTGGCCCTTTCCTACATTTTCCCCATAGTTACATGTATTTAATACTGTATTCTTTGCCAGTAGTCATCTATATAGTAGCTGCCTTGACCCAATTATTCTCTTAATCCAGCTGTTCACAAACTTTAGCAAGCATTGCAATCACAACTTTCCATGAGGTTTAATTTTCTTGGCTATATGTATTTAAAGAACAAATAACTCTAATAAATCATTGATTTCCTTAAGTATCTCTGGAGGCTTGAATTTAGCTTCAGTGAGAATGTAAATTCAGTTTCCAGAACAAACCTCTACCACTATAGAAATTTACTAAGCTCTACTCTCAAACATTTTCAAATAATTGAGTGTGTTAAAGCACATTATAATTAATGTTAACCTAAGGGGGGAGGTAGAGGGAAAGAAAATAAGTTTTAATTGAATATATTATTGGAAATTTTTTAAAATCATAACAATTTATGTAGAAATAATGGAAATCTATGACCACAACAATTTTATTTTAACTGGTTTCTCAACATCCATTATATATATATATATATATATATATATATATATATATATATATGTGTGTGTGTGTGTGTGTGTGTGTGTGTATACATACATATATATGAAATGTAAATATAATTTATTTTTTATGATGAGGTCTCTCTATGTTGTCAAGGCTGCTTTTGAACTTCTGGGCTCAAACAGTCCTTCCACCTCAGCCTTCTGAGTAACTGGGACTATAGGTGCATGCCAATACAGCTGGCTTAGATATATATTTTATACATTGTTCTAACAATGATTAGTATAAGCCCTTGTATAGATACAAATGTAGTACAGAAATGATGCCCTGGATTAAACTGATAAAAATCTAGGCCTCATAACTGAAGTCTTCTATCTTGTTCAACATAAACACACACAAAAAAGATTTTTAAAAATACCATTTTCTCCAAGTATTTTATTTATTTTTTTTCATTGTTGTTTTGGGCTTTTTTTTTTAATTGCAAAAGATTTATGGGATGCAAGTGGAGTTATGTTACACAGATATGTTATATCGTGGTTAACTCTGGGCCTTAGTTGTACCCGTTACTCAAATAGTATACATTGTACCAGTGGGTAATTTTATATCCCTCACCTCCTTTTCACCTCCCATTTTTCAGTCTCCAATGCCCACTGTACCACTCTGTATGACCATGCATACCACTTGTAAGTAAGAATATGTGATATTTGGTTAGACCTCCAGTTCCATAAAAGTTCTTGCAAAAAACATTATTTCATTATTTTTATGGCTGAGTAGTGCTCCATGGGTGTGTGTGTGTGTGTGTGTGTACCACATTTACTTTATCCATTCCTCAGTTGATGGGCACTTAGGTTGACTCCATATCTTTGCTATTGTAAGTTGTGCTGCAGTAAACATACAAGTGTAGATATCTTTTTGATATCATGATTTATTTTCCTTTGAGTAGATACTCAGCAGTGGGATTGTAGGATCAAATGGTAGATCTGCTTTTAGCCCTTTCAGAAATCTCCATACTGATTTTCATAGTTGCTGTACTAATTTACATTCCTATCAACAGTATGTAAGCATTCGCTTTTCACGACATCCATGGCAACATCTTTTGTTTTTTTGACTTTTTAATAATGGCCATTAGGATTGGAATAAGATGGTATCTCATTGCAGTTTTAATGTGTATTTCTCTGATGATTAGTGATGTTGAGCATTTTTTCATATTTCTTGGCCATTTGTTTATCTTCTTTTGCAAAATGTCTGTTCATGTCCTTTGCCCACTTTTTAATGGGGCTGTTTTTTTCTTTGTGAGTTGAATTCTTTGTAGATTCTGGATATTAGCCCTTTGTCAGATGCAGAATTTGTGAATATTTTCTCCAATTCTATAGTTTGTCTATTTACTCTTTTGATTATTTCTTTTTCTGTGCAGAAGCTTTTTAGTTTAATTAAGTCCCATTTGTTTATTTTTGTTTTTGTTGCATTTTCTTTGGGGATTTTAGTCATAAATTCTTTCCCTAGGACAATGTCCAGAAGAGCTTTTCCTAGTTTTTTTTCTAGAATTTTTATGGTTTCAGTTCTTACATTTAATTCTTTAATCCATCTTGGGTTTTGTATATGGTGAGAGATAGGGATCCAGTTTCATTCTTCTACATATGGCTATCCAATTTTCCCAGCACTTATTGAATAGTGTGCCATTTACCCAGTTTATGCTTTTGCCTGTTTTACAAAGATCAGTTGGTTGTAAGCATATGGCTTTATTTCTGGGATCTCTATTCTGTTGTATTGATCTATGTGTCTACTTTTATGCCAGTACTATTGCTATTTTGGTTACAATAGCCTTGTGGTATAATTGGAAGTCAGGTAATGTGATGCCTCCAGTTTTGTTCTTTTTGCTTAGGATTTCTTTGGCTACCCAGGCTCTTTTATGGTTCCCTATGAATTTTAGGATTTTTTTTCTAATTCTGTGAAAAACAATGTTGGTATCTTGATAGGAATTTCATTGGATCTATAGATTGCTTTGGGCAACATGGTCATTTTAACAATATTGACTCTTACAATCTATAAGCATGGCATATTTTTCCATTTGTTTGTGTCATCTACAATTTCTTTCATTAGTGTTTTATAGTTTTCCTTGTAGGGATCTTTTACCTCCTTTGTTAAATATATATATTTGCTGTTATTGCAAATGGAATTGAGTTCTTGATTTGGTTCTCAGACTAGTTCTTGTTGGTATATAGAAATGCTACCAATTTGTGTACATTGATTTTGTAACCTGAAACTTTACCGATTTCATTTATTAAATCTAGGAGTTTTTTAGAGGAGTCTTTTAAGGTTTTCTAAATGTAAAATCATATCATCAGCAGACAGAGATAATTTGACTTCCTATTTCCAATTTAGATGCTCTTTATTTCTTTCTTTTGGCCAATTGCTATGGCCAGGATTTCCAGAACTATATTGAATAGGAGTGGTGAAAGTGAGCATCCTTGTCCTCTTCTAATTCTTAGTGGGAATACTTTCAATTTTTCCCCATTCAGTGTGATATTGGCTGTGGGTTTATCATATACAGCTTTTATTATTTTGAGGTATGTTCCTGCTGTGCTCTTTTTTAAGTAGGAAAAAGGAATGGAATAAATTATAGGTATCTTTTTAAGGGTTTTTAAATTGGAATATTCAAGTGTTCTATATAAAATATTCATTTGATTTTCTTTTTTTCTTCTATTAAACTGGGTTGCTTAAAAAGTAGTCTCAAAGAGAAAAATATAAACCACTATGGGAGACCCTCCAGTTATAATAAAACATATGTTATTAGGGCATCCAATAATTCATTCCTCAAATATGTTAGCTTGCCGCCCTGTTTTTACCAATACATACACTGCCTTCCTTATGTTTCCAAAGTTTTGATTAGTGCTAAATATGAGTGTGGCTATCATATGCAAGACACTATATTAAAATTTGGATACCACAGAGATCAACTCAATACATATTCTAATCTGAGGGAGCCTATGGTCTACCTAGTATGATTATTCTACTTCATACTCAGCCAGTAAGTACGCTTGCTCAACCAGTTGTGTATAGCCAGTGGCCATTCAGATTGCTTGGTGATTGTGCCATACCTGTTGTATATTTCAACAATCACGCTGAAGAGGGTCTTTATGATAAAAAGATTTATAATGAAAAATTATAAGAGGAAAAATTATGTGTTTTGGAATTTCAGCATTGCAAAGCATTGCTACATCTTCAGGAGTGATAGCAGAGCATGGTTTTATAAAAGAGGTTACATGTAGTGACTGATTTGAATAATGGACAAAGTCTAGACATGTGGTAATAGAAGAGGCAAAGTCCAGACTGAAGGAATGATATGAGGAAAGACACAGATGGAAGAAAAGATTGGGGATATATGGGGAGAATTAATTCAGTAAAGCTAGAGCAAAGGGTACAAGGGGAAAACATAGCTATGTGTACAAAGTTAGGTCAGATATGGGAATTCAAAATTTCTGTGAACTATGGAAAGCTATTCTATGTCAATGAGGAATTTGAAAGTATGAATCTTTCCATGCTAGAACAAGGTGGCCCTTTTTATTTATTCATCTTGTAGGACTTTAAGGGGGTTTGGAGAATATATGTGAAATTCATGCAGAAAAAATACATATCATGTAGTTGGGCTATGGATCTAGAGTTCAGGATGGAGATCTCAATTTGGATTTAAACTTCAGAGTCACAATGTGGTAACATTTATGGAGTACCTAACATAAACCAGGAGCAGTGAGGAACATTATCTCTTTTAAGCCCTATCCATTAGAAAAGAAAAATCTCAGTAATAATATGTAATAGGCTTTATTTTCTTGTAATTCCCATGAAAGGAAACGATGAACCAGAGGATTTTAGTGGCTTTCGAATCAAAGTCAAGACACAAACCCAGTTATGTCTCATACTTAAAGCCTGTGCTCTTAACTAACACACAACACTGCCTCACCAGGGTTTATGCATGGCATTTGAAATTACTGGGGTTGCTGGTAAGAATGAAAAGTGCAGAGGGTGGCTGTTCAGTTCATGAGTATCAGTATTATAATATAGGCACAAAGCTTTAAAATGATAACTTAAAAAAATGTAGGTTCAAATTTATAAATAATTTTATCATTTCTTCTTTAATTGTTTTCTTACATATTCTTTACTCATACAAAGGATATTAAGTGCATAACTATTTCTATTTTCTTCTAGCTCTTTTGTAATGTGAAAGATAATATCTGATTCTTTAAATAAAGTTATTTTATTACATGTGATAAGGTAATAGTCAACCAATTTTCCTGAAAACATCTGTTAAATAAACTCTCCTTTACTCACTAATATGAAAGAGCACATCAATCACATTCAAAATTCTCAAGCATATTACATCTGGTAATGGGCTTTATGGATTACTTCACTGACCTATTTGTCTATTTGTATCCATCAGTGCCATACTCATTCAATTATTCTAATTTTATATTCTGTTTTTCTAAGTTGAACTGATTTTATCTGGTTATTTAAAAAATAATTTGATATATGAGAAAATATAAAATAATTGATGGTGATCAAATTATATTAATGCATAACAAGAAAAATTTGGTATTATTTGCAGTAAATAAATAACTTCCCACTATCCCTTTAAATGATTATGAGTATCCATTCTCTTAAAACTCTTTAGACTGGTGTGGTGGATCATGCGTGTAGTCCTAGCACTTTGGGAGGCTGTGGCAGAAGAATTGCTTGAGGCTAGGAATTTGAGATCAGCAGGGACAATGTCCCTACCTAAAAAAAAAAAAAAAAAGTTGGATGTAGTGGCACACACCTGTAGTCCTAGCTACTGGAGAGGCTGAGACAGGAGGATCACATGAGCCCAGGAGTTCAGAGTTGCAGTGATCTATGACTGCACCACTGCACTTAAGCCTGGGGGACAGAGGGAAGCTGTGTCTCAAAATAAAACCTCTTCAGTAGTAATTATTGCAACTAAGTATTCTCTTTATGTAACATATTCATTAAAGACTTTCTGATCGTGCCAATGTTATATATAGAGAGATTTTTCACTTTTAAGAAACCTGACTTTGGTGTGAGCCTGGGATCTGTGTTGAGTTGGTTAGGTGGTCTCAGTCCCTGGAGAGCCGTGGCACTAGGGAGCACTGCGTGCTTTTCTTAGCCCAGTACCATGGCTTGAGGCCGACACCATCACCTTATATAAGCCAGTTACTTTTGTTGTATTCTTTGGCTGCAGAAAACCCCCACCCCATACACAAACGCACATGCCCACAACCTCTCTAAGTCTGTGACAGAACATTTTGGGCAGGACATTCCTAGGTAAAGAAGTACTTGTCGTGCAGAAAAGAGTCTTTAACTTTATAATTATTACCATGTAGGTAATCGTTTGCAAAAGTCAATTTGTTTTATTAAGAGGCCAAAGTCAAAATCATTATTAAAAAACAAAATACAATGAGTTTAAGTAAATCTACTACAATAGTATTTTACATTTAAAAGTAATATTACTTCTGTCTCACTTGAGAATATGTTGATAAAAATAATCTACAGTCTAAGCCAATAATTTCACTTAATTTTTAATGTTTCAAATGTTCATCTTGCCTGTAGATAAATGCGCAGAAAAAAAAAAGTAGTATGCTAGAGAAATGGTGAAATCAATCAAAATACCTTTATTGTTCCTGCTTAACAGAGCAAGATTGGCAATTTGAGACCACACACACACACACACACACACACACACACACACACACACAAAAGAAACCTGACTTTAATGACAGTAAAATACAAAATCACTTCTAAAAAAACTGTGGAATTCAAACTATCAAGAATTGTTTTTAACTTTTTTAACTCACTGAAAAATTAAAAAGAGATTTATAAATGCTTAGCAAGAAAAAAATTTCAGAATTTTGGAAAACAGTTTTTATGGAAGATAATTCACTTTTTCACTATTTAGATTATTAGCCACTTTCTCTAATTAAAACATATTTTTATTTATTTTATTCATAAAATTTTGGAAAATTACACAGTTTTCTAGAAGGAAAAGCCTTTTATAGGTGAGTAAAGTAGAACTGAAAAAAGAAAAGGCCAGCACCTTTCACAAAAGAAGCCCTGGATGAACGAGGTATTACTTTCCCTTAAGGAATCAATTTTATAGATAAGAAAGTAACATAGACCCAAGATAATATACCCTGAGGAAAGCACACACTGTTTGTTTATTAGGTGTTTGACTGCTAGTCTCTAAAACAATCGATATATTCTATTATTTGCTTTGTATCAGTAAAAACTGGGAAAAACTGTGATGGTTTTGTTTAAATCTCTCATTTTTAAAAAAGAATTGCTATCTACTCAAGTCTTTTGCACTAGAGTATTTTCCTGAATCAAGCAGATGCAATTTTAGGCTGTTATCATCCAAAGCAGATGCTTATTTATCTATGAAATAGCACACCATTGTGATTTGTCTAATTCACATTGCACTCTGGAGCCCAGACAACTATCATTGATGTTACAGAATACTAAGTAGAGTACCAGGGCTCTACTCCACACATTTTATTATTACATTGTTGTGATTGAACAAAGTATATACATTCTAGTTGATGTCACCTTGTGAACAAAGTATATACATTCTAGCTGATGTCACCATTCCAGTTGATTTCCCCTTTTTTCAAAATAATTAACACATATAATAATTAACACAAAATAATTAACACATATCCCTTAATTTATAAAAATAACAGCAGCAACAACTGCCATTTATTTGCCAAGCACTCTGCTAGGAACTTTGAAAAACTTAGTGGCCCCAACTCTTACAACAATGCTTTATAATAGGGTATTATAATATTTATGTTATTTCTAGTATCTAGAACATGGAATTACACAAAATGCCCACTCAATAAATATTTTCAAATCAATATTGAATTAAATAAAGACTCAGAGAGTAAAAGTTAAATAAAACTTAGTAACAGTTTGAAATAGAAGTAAATATCTACACAAAAATACTATTTTAAAACGTAAGATTCTTTACATATGCCTGTCACACCCAAGACATCTTGAAAAGTCATGTTAATACTGCATGTTGATGTACAGCTTTTAAGGAGTTTACCAGGTGAAAATTGGACTCAGAGAGATGATATGACAGTTTGATTTTGAGACTGCTGTGATATGTCTCTGCCAATTTAGAGTTTACTTTTTTATAGGTAGCAGCAAGGTTATCTGATTTAAATTAATATGAGCTGTTGCTCATTGATTTAAAGGTGTTTTGGTGCTCCAAATATGATCTGTTTCGAGAATATGTTTTTCTTGTGACTTTAGAAACATAGATTAGCAGTCTCAGATTGATATTTTTATAGTGTTTCATTTGATATTTTAAACTTTAACATAACTAAATTTAATTAATCATTTTCTTGTCCATAGATGTTTTCCTTAATAAAGTGTTTAGATAATTTTAAATAAAATATTCTACTAAAATGTTCCTTAATATATTAATAATTGTATTACAGATCAAAAGAGTGGAATGAGATGTAATGGTAATAGAATGATTGTTTAAAAACCTTCCTTTAAAAGTAATCTCTTTATTAATTAATGAATGACTAATTATCCTTTTTGCTGAAATAGTACCTTGAATTGTTACCATGGTAGACATGATAATAGGGAGGCATGTTATAGAAATATATAATTTTATGTTATTTGAAATGCAATTGCTTAATTGAGAATAATATTTTTCTAATTTGAACATAAAAACTTTAAGAAAATTTAAAACTTTAAATATGCAAATTTATTGGTATAGAAAAACATATCAAATTTCAGTTTTGTTTGTTGTACTAGAGGGTAGAAGTGAAGACTGTATCTCTTCACCTATAAACTCTCCCTCTTCCTATATTTTATATCTCAGATTTGGTTACATTATTCTTGCAATCACTTTGGGCAATTGCCAAATCCTTGGAGATTTTACCTATTAAGTATGCCTTAAATGGCTAAAGTTTTAAAAGGATGATCTTGACTACTCTTTTGAGAATATTTTAAAGGGAAACAAGGGAGGAAGAAGAAAGAACTGATATTTATTGTAATTATTCAGGAAAGAAATTATTAAGTCTTGGACCAGGTTTATAATCCAATGTAGTGAAGGTGCTTGGGTTTTGCATATTGCTTCAAGAGTCTCGTGTATATACACACATATATTCTATTATCTTTTCTTTCAGCTTCTGGCTAAGCATATATTATCACAATAGATTTACAATACCAAATGCACTGTAAAATCAGTCCCCTAAAAGTGACATAACCAGTCCCTATGGTTAAGTAAAATAAATAAAAAATAATAATAAAACAAATTACTAGTAGTATGCATGCTATCTAGAAGATTTTTGCATGTCTAGAAGATTTTTTTCTGGAAGAGGGAGGGAATGTAATTACATGCAATCATAGAAATAGCAGTTTCTTCTTTATATTAAAGCAAGATTATAAATCATAATATAAAAAAGATATTTAATTACATTTATATAAAAGATGTTCAGTAACATGGTCTTCATATTAGCTGAAATGAAGGATTTTTATAAATTAATTTGGGTAAATTTCAATTTTAAAAAGCTATCAAGTCATTGCCTTTATTTCTTTTCAAAAGTACTATTTATTGTTATCTTTTATTTTTTGAATATTTATTGGTGTTTTGATTATTAATATTTAAAAGTAATATACCCTTCTTTCTTCTTTCTCAGAAAACTCACCCTTATTTGAATCTGTTCTCAAGGATTATTTTTTATGAGCTAAAGGTATACATCCATCCTTGCAAAACCAAATAATATACTCTCACCATATCTCAGCCAATCTAAATATTATAATTTCAAGCTTCTTTAAAAAGAAACTAATGAAAATATGATTTACTGATTTTGGAGATAATGACTCTATGCATTTTTGTATCAGATGCTATCTGTACCGTTTGAGGAAAATGTCAGACATATGTGGCCATAAAAGAATTCTAATATTATTGATAACTACTTATTCACAGTATCACTATATAAACTGAGTACAAGAGAACATAAAGAGGCTTTTATTTTGTTGCTCAAGCACTTGGGGAGATGATAACTATTTTTGATTAGAAAGGGACAGTGGGAGAGGGCAGTGGTTAACTTCAGACAATTAAGAAAATTAGAATTTGGGAGCAGGTTTTCATAGGAAGTGTAGAGCTGTAGTAATTAATCCACAGAACAAGTACTCTATTTTTTTTTGTACTTTTAAGATAGGTTACTAAATTCTCTACTAAATACTTTCAACTTTAACAATAATTGTGTTTTGTATTGATCAAGAACAGTAATGATCTTGAATGTCTCCTTTACTAAGAAGCCTAAGGCCGTACCACCCATATATGACCGTGTAAGGTGTGAACAGCCAAATTCCAGGAGGCCCTGCTCACTTGAACCAGTTTGCAAATGGTACCCTCTGGAGTTGTCAATGTTGTAATCCTGCCAAGGGGACATAGTACAATATATTACCTGGACTTTGATTCAGAAAACCGGTTTACAGATATTAGATGGTAAGGAGTAATTTCCATTATAGAAAGGAATAACTGTTAATAACTAACACCTACTGTGAACTTAAACTATGCCAAGCACTATGTTAGCTCAGTTAATCTTTGCAAGAACCCTGTGATATAAAACACTTTTGTCCCTGATCCACATTATTTATCTGGAAGGCAGAAATGATGCCTAGATATGCAGGCACCTTGCAACCATGTGGCACGAAGGATGAAAATCTAATATAAATTACAAAGTAGAAAAAAAGAAGAAGACTCAGTTTCCTAGAATGATTACAGAGGAAGAAAACCTATGCCTACCTCTGGATTTCTTATTACATTAAAAAAAAATCCTATTTGTTGCATCATTCTAAGTAAGAGTTTCTGTTACTGATAGTTAAAAGCATTATTTAAGGATGCAGAAGGAAAAGATTAGAAAAAAGTACAATTTTAAAAAGCAATAAAGCAGAAAGAATTAATTTCAAGTCACCACTAATTCATGTTGATGTATGTAAATCATCAAATAAAAGATACACTTCATTAAGGTATATTATATATATATCTAGCTACATGTTATTTATAGAAAATATACCTAAAGTAAAATTTTGCAGGAAAATAAAGGGATGAAAAGGTACATATTATTCAGTTATTATTCAAAATAAAGGGGGTAAAATGATATCAAATTCAGACAAAATAGAAAAATCAAAGCAAGAAACAATATCCTTCCTAAGTCACTTATAATGATTGCTTCAAAAACATGATTTTAAAAAGTACTTTTTAAAAATATCGCAGAAAGTCTAAGATTTCAGGAAATAAATCTAACAAAATACTTACATCTTCATGAAAAAGTTGAAAAACACTGTTCAAGTTCACAAAAGAAGACATAAATGAACAGATATATAAAGTATGTCATAAAGATAAATATCACAAAGATCACAGATCTTCCCAAGTTAATATATAAATATCATAAAAGTTCAACTAAATATCAAAATGTTTGTTACTGAATTTTGAAATCTGACTCTAAATTTCACATAAAAGACCAAAGGACCAAAACATTTTTGAAGCAAAATGATAAAGTAGGGCTGTTCCTACTTATCAAGATTAGTTATAATGTTAGATAAAATACTGTAGTATATAGCACAAGTATAATCCAGTAGACTAATGAAACAGAACAAATGGCCCAGAAAATATCCTCTTATCTGCTGAAACTTTATTTATAACAAAAATGGCATTGTAGATAAAAAAGTAACTTGCCTTCATGGAAAAAAATTACACTACCTCATACTGTAAAAAGCAATGAAAAATAATTGCAAATTATTTGTCTCTAAAATGAAAAGTAACACTTTAAAGCTTTCAGAAAAAAACATATTAATAATATCCATCTAATGGCAGAATAACAAAGGATTTTTATTATTTTTATTGATGGATTCTAATGTTATGAATAAAAGATTATTATAATTCTTGTAAATTTTTTTCCAAAAAAATTTAGGGGGTATAAATGTTTTTTGTTATATGGATAAATTATATCATACTGAAGTCAGGGCTTTCAGTGTATCCATCACCAGAATAGTTTACACTGTACTTAATAGGTAGAGTTTTACCCCACATCTCTCTCTCACACTTCCCGCTTCTTACTTTCCAATGACCATTATAGCTCCTTATGACCATATATATCCTTCATTTATCTCCCACTTATAAATGAGAATATGTGGTATCTGTTTTTCTGTTCCTGAGATACTTCACTTAGGATAATGGTCTCCAGTTTCATTCAAGTTGCTGTAATAGATATCATTTCATTCATTTTTATGGCCAATACTCGTGTGTGTGTGTGTGTGTGTGTGTGTGTGTGTGTGTGTGTGTGTGTGTGTGTGTATCACATTTTTCTTATCTACTCACCAGTTGATAGGCACTTAGGTTAATTCCATATCTTTGCAATTGTGCTGTGATAACCATATGGGTTCAGGTGCCTTTTTTTTTATAAAATGACTTATTTTCCTGTGGGTAGATACCCAGTAGTGGCATTGCTAGATTGAATGGTAGATCTACTTTTAGTTCTTTGAGGAATCTCCATACTGCTTTCTGTAGTGCTTCTATAAGTTTACATTCCCACTAACCATGTATACATGTTCCCCTTTCACCACCACATTTGTGCCAACATCTATTGTTTTATTAACTTTTTATTAATGGTGATTCTGACTGGGTTAAGGTGGAATCTCATGTGGCTTTAATTTGCATTTCCCTGATAATTAGTGATGTTGAGCATTTTTTCATATGTCTCTTGGCCATTTGTCTATCTTCTTTGAAAAAGAGTCTGTTCATGTCTTTTGCCCACTTTTTAATAGGGTAATGAGGGTAAACAGATGGCGGGGTCAAATGTTTACATTGGCTCACTATTTATACCATTTTCTCCCTCTCTGTCCTTAAGATAAATTCTACCACTCTTAAAATACAGTAATTTGATTCTCCTTACAGTTTTTACTGACGTTTTGGTTTTTCACTTTCTATATGCAATATATAAGAATATTTTACTGGCCAGGCAAGGTGGCTCATGCCTGTAATCCTAGCACTTTGGGAGGCTGAGCCAGAAAAACAGAAAAATTAGCTGGGCATGGTGGGCTGTACCTGTAGTCCCAAGTACTTGAGAGGCTGAGGTAGGAGGATCACTTGAGCCCAGGAATTTGAGGTTGCAGCAGTGAGCTATGATGACACCACTGCACTCTAGCCAGGCTGACAGAGCAAGACTCTGTCTCAAAAAAAAAAAAAAAAAAAGAGTCTATTTTACTGTCCCATTCTCTAAAACCCTTTCTCAATCCTATTTTTCCTCACAAGAACTCCTAGGTTTCTTGACATTACACTACCACATGGTTGTATTTTCTAAATTTATTATATGATGATGCTGGTGTCTCTCTGTATTCAGAGAATATATACAGACCCGCTACTCCTTCCTGGGTGGGTAGTCTGCCTACCTTTAGCTCAAAGGCCAATACAGTGGTACAGGAGTGCTAGCCAAGCCCTTCTAAACTCACGCAGCCAGGCTTGTCTTTTCAAGCTTGACTCCTTTCTGGAAAAGACTTTATTGACATATTGGTCTCTCATACCAGCTTTCCTATCTCACTCTTGGGTTTTATTTTCCTGAGGCTCTTAAAAGTTATTTCATAACTCTAAATGTTTTACATGTAATGTCCATTTAGTTTTCAGTTCTTCTTCCCTAATAATGAAAGATTTTTTGTTGTTGTTCTCTCATACAAAATAGGAGAATTTCCATTAAAAATCTTTAAAAGGAGGTCTGGTTATTTTTAGTCACAGAAAAATGAATGCTAAGAAGCATGTACCAAAAGGACAAAAATGCCAAAAACACTGAAGGAGATCAATCAGAAAAATCTATTTTTCTGCCTAAAATTATGTTCTTTCTGGCTTTATCTCAGAAAGAAAGGAATTCTTTATATAATAGAAGACAGAGAGAATGTACAGGCTTGTCCTACTTTCACAGAACTCTTAAATCTTATTAGGCCAGAATGCCCGCTTTATTGTATAAAATATCTCCTTGAATCTGGGTTATTTCAAACAAAAGTCTTAATGAAAGCTTTCAGAATTCTTCTTCCTTAGAGAAATAATTAATGAAAACATAACAAAATGCCTCCTCCCTTAGTCCCCACTCTGCTCTAAAACATGAGAATGTATGAGAATATCACTCTATAGCTTTGAATAACAGAGACTCTGATATACACATTTAAAAAATGATATTAACACATCAATGTCCAATCACCTTTTTTGGTGAAATCATAGAAATTCTAAAATCTTTCTCATCAGTGGTCTCAGCTTAGTTGAGTGGGACAAGTTTGGGCATTTAAGTCAGACCTGACAAATTACCTTCTTCAGATATAGGTGGAAATGATATCTACCTTTTAGAGGTTTGCTATAAAGATTAGCAAAATTACACATTCATTCATAAACATCTGAGATAGACCAGGTGTTTTTCTAAGGGTGAAAAAGGCGAGGATAAATAAGGAGCGGTCCTTGCACTTTAAAAGCTGTAGTCTGACACATAAAGTGCCTGGAACATAAGAGTTGTTCAATAAATTGAATACATTGTTTTACAAATTCCCTAAGTGTAACAAAAAAATTACACTTTCATAAATTAATGCTTTGGAAAAGAAATGGGTAAACATTTATTCCCTGTGTTGATTGTACCTAGTCTTTCTAAAATGAACTCCCCACAAATCCTGAGTCTCCCACTTTCTACTCCACACACACACACACATGCATGCCCAGGATTGTACACACAAATTTGGCTCATTATCACAATTTTGCCAGTAACCCTGGGCTAGCTTGCTGGGAATGTTTAATCTAGTTGTGTGACTTCTGCCAATTAGTCAGTCTCCTTTTTTAAAGTGAGGGGTAGTAATATCTATTATATTTCAAATGGCTGAGGAAAAAATGAAATAATATGACAGAAGTTTATATATGTTATTTCTTTAATGATTCACTTGGTATTTATCATTGATTAACAGTACAATATTATCCATCTACTTGGTCACAGATGAGTGTACACTATAAAAGAATAGAAAATTATATTTCTTGAAATATTTGGGGGATAAAGGTATTTTTTTTCCTTTAAAACCAAACCCAGTGAGTTGCATTCTAAAGAAATTATTTATATCTGATCCCAAAGCATTTACAAATTCTAATTACCTTTCTAACTCTTAGTTCATAGTACGTGTTAGTAAAAAGGCAGGACCCCTACCTTTAGATTCATTTGTTAGCTATATAGGTAGAAAAGAAGCTAAATAATAGAACTGGCTGCTTCATTCTGATACAATTTTCATTGTATTTAATATAAGAAGGCTGATTTATTGAGAGCTGACCTCATGATATTTTACAATAAGGGCATTTAGAATAAAATCTAACACACCATAGAACAAAATTAATTAATTACATTCTGCTTCCCTCTTTCAAACATCAAATAACTAGAATAAACCTTCAAAAAATATAGTTCTTCATTCCTTATATTTTGTCCTACCCATAAACTGTTCTGTATAGGTAAGAAACTTTGTCCAGAAAACACATTTCTGAGATGTTTAAAACATATCAGTGGCTTTGATGTAGCCTTCAGAAAACAATGATACACCAGAAGATGAAATTCAATACAAATAAGATTGCCAGACTTGTTTTAAAAATTCTATTAGCTTTCCTTGATACTCAAGAAGATGGTTTAAGGGAAAGGTAAGCAACAATTATAGATAATTATTGAGTACCACAGTCAAAAGGCCTTTGAACTTTTGGAAGAGAGTTTCAGCATGAAAGGTAAAATTATTCTAGACTCTAGGGTAATTTTAATATACCTGGTTGGAAATTATAGAGGAAGATTTGTGAATAGAACAAATTATAGTGAGCTTACTTCCTCTCTCTAACAGGTTCAGCAAAGTAGAAAATGGCCCCTTTTTTATTTAGAAATCTCAATTTAAAACCTATTGACTTATATGCATATTTGGAGATATGATTTTCTTAGTTTGTTTTTTGTTTACTCTGAATAAATTGAGCAATTGACCTAATGGTATAGGTACATTTTCCAGGTGTAAATTGTCAGTTACTTCTAGAACTGATCTTCCATCGCACCAAGAATTTTGGGTAAAAAAAGTAGGTGAGATAATGAATTTGCTATTTAGCCTGATTTAACCATTCCACGTTGTATATGTACATTGTACCCCACAAATTCATACAATTATTATTCAATTAAAAATAAATTTTTTTTAAGTAAATGAAAGAATGTTAAGAAAGAAAAATAATTAATACTTGTTGAGCAATTGCCATTTCAGGCATTGTACTAACAGTTTATCTTTGTAATTTTGGCTTTAAACAAAGATCAGTATTTTCATCACTTAGACATGAAAGTGATAGAATAGGAACAATAAAAGGAAGGAAACTAAAATTACACCTGAGGGAAGATACATCACTATTTTGGCTATTGAGAGGTAATAAGACATTAAGACTTTCCATAATTACTAGGTTTGGAAACTCTAAATGTTCAGATGAAAAGTTATTCATAGCAGAAGATGTTTAATTAGTAGAAGGCCAGAACTAAACAATAGGTATATAAGAAAAATGTCCAAAAATTTTATTTGGTAAAGCTAAAAGACATATTATAAATAACCTTATTACATATTTTCACTTTACCTATGAGAAAATACAAACCAAAGAGACTTAATGACTTGCCTGCCCTCTCACAAGAATAGGAGCCAAAATTCTTGGTTTTTAAAATCTATTTTAATTTCACATTATACTTTTCTTAGATTTGGAATGAGTGATGGGAGCTAGGTAACAAATTATGAGGTGATAGACTGTCATGGCTAAATATGCATCTTATCTAACACCAGTTTAGACTTTATTAGCCAGCACCCGTGACCTGCTTCGTTGGTCTATAGTATTTATTAATGGAAATTCAAAAATGCAAAGAAATCTAGGTATTGATAAGGATCTTATTCACTCTATGCTTTTTTTACACAGACTTTGCTTTTATAAAGTACTATTCTTTCCTTCTTTTCTTTTCCACATTGTATTCACTTCCAGTTCATTAAACCTTGCCTCTAAAGAGACTTTTGCCTAAAATGGTCTTGCTTTGGCAAAAGCTGCTAAGGTTGCAATAGAATTCTTAGAATTCTGAGAGATGGTAAAACACATCTTACAATATGCCCAGTTGTGTTACAGATACCAATAATGTAATAAAAAAAGAAATATTTTCTCAATCAATAGTCACTTCTTTTAAGTTATCTTTCATGTTTAAGTAATTCCACACAAGATCGCATATAATTATGAATATTTCAGAAAATTTTTATTGCTATTTTTGTTGTTTAATCTAAATAACTTACATAATTGATCTAATGTGCATACAATAACTTCCATATGATATTTTCCATTGTTTAAACAATTTAAAAGTTGTTTGCTATGCCTTCTCAGCTTTCTCAGGTCCAGAATGTGGCTAAAATAGAAGCACAAAATAGGCTCTAAAAACTCATTCATTCTGATACTGTATTATAAAAATATTTTAAAATGAATATTCTCATGAGTGAACCAATGTTTTAACCATCTTATTCATAGAAAATATAAGGTGGTCATGAAAGAATTATAGTCATGAGAGATTATAGCTCTGCCTGGGCAATTTAGCAATTTGACAAATTAATTAAAATACCCAAACCACTATTTCTCATCTGTAAAATGGAGATTATACCAACCTTATTTCCTTTGTGAGATAAATTATTATATTTTGTTAATTATAGTGTCTTCTTAAAATATATTTCTCTATAAATTAGCTAAAGATAGATGGAGAAGTACGTATATAGATGTGTGCATGTAGATATGACATACACATATTTTTCAGAGATGAAATATGTGTAAACTTTTTATCCGAAAAAATAAAGAAGTAGGGAGGCCACTGCATATTTAATCGAGAATAAAGCTCAAGAAAGGATTAAAAAAAAGCCGTGAAAGATAAAAATAAGCCAATTAGACAACTACATTAATTGAAACACTTTAGCTACCTAAAGAGATAGCAAGACTTCATTTTGTTAAAATGAAATTAAATTATTCATGCTCATGGTCAAAAAATGATTATATATTTTTTAATTTAGTGGAAAAAATGTCAAAGCAAAAACAAAGAAATGAGTTAATTTCAATAAATATTTTAGCCCTATTAAACTAGTAGGGCTAAAAATTTCACTAAGTTTAGGAAATGAAATTTAAAATATTAAGAGGTTGAGTAAGTATGATTTTTAATACTGTATTTTAATTTTAAATGTTATTGATTCACCCTCTGCTTTAAAAAATAATTAGATCAGTTCTCTTCCACTTTCTTCTACTTCCTTATTCCATCATTTGATCAATTGCCTGGATTACATCTTCAAGTCCTTCCTCCCTCCCTTCTTCCTTCCTCCCTCCTTTCTTCCTTTCCTTCCTTCCTTCTTTTCTTCCTCCCTCCCTCCCTCCTGCTCGCTCCCTTCCTTCCTTCCTTCCTTCCTTCCTTCCTTCCTTCCTTCCTTCCTTCCTTCCTTCCTTCCTTCCTTCCTTCCTTCCGTCTTTCTCTCTCTTTATCTTTCTCTCTTTCTTTCTTTCTTTTCCTCTTTCCCTCCTTTTCTTGTCTTTCTTTTCATTTCTTGCCTCTCTCACTTGTTGCTTATATACTCTGCCATTGTGCCCTAAATATTCCAGAATGACTAATTTTCTTTCCTACATTAATGCATTCTTTCAGAGGGCTTATTTTTTCTTCTGGATCCTTTAAGGATGATTCTTATATCCTTGAAGTATAATAATAAATGGGGCATACCAGTGTATCAATTTATCAATATTCCTGGGAATATAGAATGCTCTTTTGATCCACAGATATACTCTACTGTTATTTTAGAAAAATACCTTTATGTTTTTAGATAGATGTTATTTTCTATTCTCTTGAATTTACTTTTTTCTGAGTAATCAGTTATATTGTATCATTTTTCTATTCTATACATCATTGTTCTCCAACTTCTTCACTCTTTATGTTCTTCTGTATATTATCTTAATCATTTCTTTCATCTATGTCAATAATATTAATTTTGATCTTATTTAAATTTGTTCCATGTTTCTAATGCATTAATAGTTTTCAAATGAGATTATTAGTGTCTTTAGCTCTGTAATCTCCATTTTAACCTCATCTGTTATTTTGTCATCTCACTTTTTAACTATGCCTTCCACATCCCTCCATCCTTTCCTCTTCTCCTTTCTATTCTTAAATTAGTTGTAGCTTTGTGCCACATTATAGGATAAATAGTTTCCCTAGAGTAGGATTAATTTTTATTCTTTTATTATAACCAAAGAAGCATAAGTATCAGGACATCGAAAGACCTGGAAACTAGTCAAAGCATTTTCTACTGCCATTTACTCTTAATTCCAAACCATTTACTCTTTATAACAAAACATCATCATGGGTCCTCTATGTGTGTGATTTTTTTTTTTTTTTTTTGGTTCAAAGACTCAAGCAGATCTAGAGCGGCTGTCCCCCTTGTGGAGACAGTGGACACAGATGTTTTTTTCTATGCATGCATCTGCCTCAAAAGATAAAGGCATTTTAAAACTATAAAAGAGCAGGCATAAGTGATAAGGATAACCCACAATTAATGCAACCAGCTTCTTCGAGACAACTTCCATAAGCATGCCCTTTTCTTCCTTTAGAAGCAAAGAGCCAGCTGGAACAATCTTTAAACAGAGAGAAACTTATCAAAAACTTTACGTGTATCACACTGTGAAGCATGTACAGTTAAAATTCCAAGAAAGAAGCAAGCAGTGTGATGACTTGAGAACTTGAATTAGCAAGATTTTAATTTCACCTTTTTCTCCAAGTGAGAAGGTGGGAAACAGAAACAAATTTCACATACATGGTGTGTTTTAGGCCTATAAAAGAATATAACCTATGAAAGTGAATTTCTCCTAGAAAAAATTTATCCTACTGTTTCATTTTATCATGCTCATTGATGTGTTCAATTCTGTCCACAACTTCTATTGGCTCCAAATAGTGTGAGTGACTTTTCCTTAACTCCCTCCCCTTGCATGTTAGAATTCTCTTTTTCCCTCCATGCCAGGTATGGTTTGAGAGATGGAGGAGTAGTTCTGTCTACTTTTTTATGGCTATGAAGGAAAAAAAGAGAGTTGCCTTACAGATAGATTTGCCACCCTAGTTGACTATGTTTTGCTCCTTTTTTTGAAATTTGATTAAATGTTTATTGCCAGTGTTCACTCCACCAAGCTGAGCTGTGTCTTATTCCTATGAAAAGATACTCTAAGTTTTGCACATATCTCCTACTTTATCTTGGAGCTGCCATGAGCCCCATGACTAAAACAGCCCTGGTTGTTTTTCCTGATTCTACTGAGACCCTCAGATCTTCATAGCGTTAAGCCAAGGCTGCCACTCTGAAAGGTTTGCTTTAATTTTTTCCTAGGGCTGGCTACTCTCATTGTTCATCTACTTCTCTATGATGGGGGACTTAGTGATAATTCTCAGGGTTTTATCAATTCATTCCTCTTATCCTGGCAAGATTCTGTGATATATTGTGATCAAGGATGCAGCCAAGCTATGCCTTATCAGAACTGCCTTTTTATTCCTAAACACCAGTTTTGGGGGTTTCTGGCAGAAAACTATAGCTTATTCTTTGGGTGCTATCAGTTAACATTTTCCTAAATTTTACTTTTTCCCCAATTTCTCTGTATATTGAAGACGGGAGATCCTAAGATCTGTCTTACTTTCTCAATTTTATTTTGGAGATTCTTTATTGTCCTATGAATGTCCTTTAAAAAAAAAACAGTTGATTTGAATGAGTTTGTTAATCTTTATTTAAAATTGTTAAGTACCAGAACTGAATTCTCATTCACAAGTTCAAAGAAATATATTAGGTGAGATTTTCAGTTTCCTATCTGTCAAGAATTCATAAAAAGAATGTGAGCCAATTAATATTAGGGTTTATTCGGTATTAGTTTTATGCCAAATCATTGAGAGGAGAGTAGTATCATACTTAAGAGGCCACATATCATTTCTAAATAATTATATTAAAAGGCTACGTGTCACTGACTAACTTCACTATTTTTTTTATATTTTATTGATATTTCCCAAAGTACCAGAATTTTGATTTATGAATTTTATCTATTTTTTTCATTCTCCATTAATTTTAGTAGATATCTTTATTATATCCTTCCTTGTACTTTCTTTCCTTTTACTTTGTTATTCTTCTTCTAGCTTTTAGAGTTGGACTTTAAATTAATTATATTTTAAAAAATTTTTATTGATAGCAGTAATAATATATATCGTTTTTTTCTGATCATTACTTTAAATGATATAGGAGTTTAAGGTTACAGATTTTCCTCTGCTCATTACCTTAACTCTCATAGATTTTGATATATAGTGTTTTTATCATTGTTTCAGAACTTCTATATTTTCTTATAGTTACTTGCCACCCAAATGTTGTTTAATTGAAGGCTATTGAGTGTGTTATCAGACAATGTTCATAATAGCTTCATTTTATAAATTCTACCGATGTCTTCTTTATAATTCAATATATGATCAATTTTTGTGAATGTTCCATAGATGATTGAGAAAAGGTATATAATCTACTATTAGGGTACAGTGTTTGATATATATCCATATGACCTACTTTATTGATTATAGTATCTCAATATTTTGTCTACTTATTTTAATTCACTTGGCTTGTCTTATACTCTTAATATTGCATTAAAGTCTTTTATGATTATTATCTTTATTTCTCCTTCATCTCCTACATCTTTATATCTTGTTTTGTAGTTTCAGCTTTACAGAAGAACACACAGGTATTCATGATTATTGTGTCTCCATTATGATTTATGGATTTTTAGCCTCACCTCATACAGTGTCTGTTTTTGTTTTGTGTACTGGATTTTGACCTGAATTCCATTTTACCTGATGATAAAATCTCACCTCTACACTCTTATTGATTTCGTATGCCTGACATACTTGCCAATCTCTGTATTTTTGACTGTTTGGAACAAATTTTAATTTAATTTATGTACAGCATGAAGTTAGGCTTTGCTTTATAAGCCAATATGAAAATCTTTTTAAAAATAGGCTAGCTAAATCAATTTATGTTTATCAGTATAATAGATATGTTTGATCTCAATAGCGCATTTTGTTTTATGATAATTGTATATACTATGTCATATTTATCGTATTCCTCCATTTGGTCTTTTTGGGTTTTTAAATTTCTTTTTGAAATAAGAAATATTTGTATCTTTGTTCTGATGGTTTTATTTTTATTTATATATTTTATAATGTCCTTGATCTCTGCTCTTCTTTACCATTTACTCTCCAATTTGTCAGATTTAAATATCCTTTGTGACCTACCTTTTACTTATACAAAAATCAATAATCCTATTCTTCTTTCCCCCTTTTCTCTTCCTTCTTCATCCAATTATTTTTAGTTTCATCCTTTATACCTTGTTAGAGAGTATAACATTTCCATGCTATTCTTCTACTTACCTATGTCCTCCACCTCGGTTCTACAATTAAATATATAAAATACTCACCATAAGTCCTTTGGCTAAAATTTCTGTAGTTATGTCTTTGGTTTGGTGAAATGCATCCTCTCATATATTTCTCAGAGAGTCAACCTTTGTAAAACATTTTCTAAGTTCTTTCATGCTTAAAAGTACGGTCTTGAACTTGAAAAACAATGTAGCTGGATATAAAATCCTCCACTTGAACTTTATTTTCCTGAGTTTTTGAAAGTAACAGGCAACAAGGAGTTAACATCTAGTTACTATGAACGATCTATAATCATTTGCTGCTGAATTGTTATGATTTGACTATATCTAGGAGATTTGTGTTTTAGTTTGTAAAACATATAGAATAGGACTTTGTCTATTTTTGAATGATAGTATTAATTTTTTGACAGAAGAAAGAGAACAGGGACAGATATGGTATTGATAGATATTTTTCCACATGTCAGAGTATATCTGGACTTAAAAATCTAAATGAATTTAATCAAACAGTTGATAATCCAGAAAACAAATACATCAAATAACCATGTTTTATTTGTTTTGTTACAAAAATATAACCAAATTAAATAAAATGATTAAATAACTATAGTCTAATATTTTTACAACTTTACAAATAGTACTTTTGTTATTTGCTTTCAAAATTTCCCAACTATACTTTAAAATAGTGGTTCTCAAATGTGGTTCACAGATCTCTGTGGGTACCTAAGACTGTTGAAGTGAGTCTACAAGGTTAAAATTATTGTCAAAATATACCAAAATGTTATTTGCCTTTTTCGGTGTGTAGACATTTACATGATGGTGCAAAGTCATGGTGCATAAAATTGCTGGAGACTTAGCATAAGGCAGTGACAACAAATAGTACTAGTAGATACTTTATTTTTTTATTTACTAGCATGCACTTCCAGGGAACAAAATGCCAGTTATACTTAAGAGTATTCTTGATGAATCAGTTCAATTGTTTAAAAATCTAGTCCCTTCAGTACACATCGTTCTAATATTCTGTGTGATTAAATGAGAAATATGCATAAAGCACATTTGCCACATACCAAAATATAATAGTTGAATTGAAGAAATACATTTGTGCAATTTTTTTGAGTTGTAGACTGAACTAACCTTTATTTTATGAAATATCATTTTTACTTTAAAGAACAATGGATAGACAAAGTTGGCTTATTGAGGCTTGTGTAATTTATCAGGCTGTCCATGACACTGTTTACTCCTTAAAGGCTTGGACTGTATATTACTCATTTGTGTATCCAGAAGATGCAGTAAGGTGTTTAACAATTAATAAATACTCAATAAATGAATGTATGAGTGAATGATTGAACTAAATATTTAATAAATGGCATTCCATATTTCTTAACTTTTTTATTAAACTCTTCCAGTTAAAACTCAGGTAATGGGAGAAATCAAGATTGCATTGAAGAAGGAAATGAAGACAGATGGTGAACAACTAATAGTTGAAATTCTCCAATGCAGAAATATCACATACAAATTTAAGTCTCCTGATCATTTACCAGGTATCTAATTTTATGATAATTATCGATATAATATATCTAGGAATTTAATAGAAGAATGTCTTAAATATTCTGGAATACACTAACCAAAATTTTAACTGTGCACCGAATATATCAGAAAAATGAGAAAAAAGAATTGATTAATATATGGAACAAATTGTTTTGTTCCAGTTTTTTCTAGTTTTTAGCTATATTTTTGAACTCATAAGTTACAGTAATATTCTTGTTAGAAAACAGAAAAATAAATGTAAATTGCTAAGAACATTGGCATATCTTTTAATCACTTTACGTTGTCTGATATAAATTGTACACAATCTGCTGGCTTTGTATAAAATGTAGGAAGAACTCTGAGTATACAATTATAATTCTTTCAATAGAAATTTGTAAGATTGATAGACACAATGGATTGAATTCTTATTTTCAGATTTATATGTGAAAATATATGTGATGAACATCTCTACTCAGAAAAAGGTGATCAAGAAAAAAACAAGAGTATGCAGACATGATCGAGAGCCTTCATTCAATGAAACTTTTAGATTCAGTCTAAGTCCTGCAGGACATTCTCTTCAGGTAACTGTATCATATAGTTGCTATTTTTAAATTTTCACTCATACCGTATTTATTTATTTTCCATCTAATTATTCAATATTTATATACTGTTCACATACTATATGACATTTGAGAAGTTAATTAATCCTTGGAGGCCTCTCCCCAGGAGTTGTTTAGAATTCCACAGCCCACTCACCCCATCCAATCAGCTGCCAAGTCTTCACTGTCTGCTGAGGTTATTTTATACAGATTTGTCTTGCTTTCATGCGCACTATCGCTAATCCTGTTTGGGCTCCCATCTTTGTTATTCAAATCATTTTGTTGGTTTACCTGGCCTATTTGTCATTATTGTCTTATCCCTTTAGTTCATTTCATCACAGAGCTGCCAGAGTTATCTTTTTAAAACCCTGCCTGGTTAGTTTTCATTAAAGCCTTTCAATGATTCACCATTATCTTGAATCATTCAGACTCCTCCAAGGTGAGTTGTAATTGTATTGACTTAGTCTCAGGTCCTTGGATACTTTTCCACTCACTCAGTACTCTAGTCACACCAGAATCTTTTCAAATCAGGCTAAGCCTCTAATCCTTTGTTCATATTTTTCCTCCCCTTCAAAGATCCCTTCTCCATCTCTCTCCATCCTTCACAATACTCTACTCTTTCTGTGCCTCTACTGATGATCCTGGTTATAATTCATCATGCCTTATTCACAAAACATTTTGCTTATCTGATTATACTATTAATCCCAGTCTGTTTTATATAATCATTTATATGCTTACCTGTCACTGCTTCTATGCTACTAGTTTCTCTAGGGCAAGGCCAAATTTTGATTGCTCTTTGTCCTACGTACTAACGCAATGCTTTGCACATAGTATGTCCTCAGGAGGAAAAAGATTGAAAAAATATGGGAAGAGACCATGGTACTGAAAGTCAAAGGTTTGCACTAGAGATAAATGTAAGAGATATTACAAAGCAAAATGTGTTGAGAGGATTAGATCTATTAGAGATTATTTTTTAATAAAAATTAATAGAGACTCTGTGTCAACAAATGTATCAATCACAGAGATTAATTAAGTAATCAGAGAGAGAAGCTGGGTGGGGAGAAGATCACGTGTTTGAAATGAATTTGATAAGAAGGCAGAGACTCAAGTGAAAATATTTGAAATCCTAAAACCAGAAACCAGGAGAGATAGTCATACCTAGAAATACAGCTTTGGAAGCCAGAAACATAAAATTAAAATTTTAGCCAGGAATAAGGATGAATTATCTGAAGGAGATACTGAAGAGAAAGAAGAAAAAAGAATTGTCAAGGATTAATGGCTAGCTCTACCAAATGCTCTCTACCTTTCTTTCAATTCATCTCTAAAAGAAAAAAAAAAGGTCTTTAGTTTGTCATCTTGTGGGATAATATAGATTCTACATATATGACTTA